>NC_057814.1:468057773-468074453 GCF_018294505.1 Triticum aestivum | reverse complement strand
GACTGACCCAAAAGTCGATTCAGTCGACTGAAGTGTAGCTAAATCAGAGCAGCATCACAAACAAGAGCAAGAGCGAGAGCAGCAGCGCAAGCAAGAGCAATAGCAAGAGCAGACCAGGCAGGGGACCGAGAGCAAGAGCAGAGCAGCAGCGCGAGCGAGAGTTAAAGCGGCAGCAGCTCCTACTGATGTGGACGTCGCCGCCGAGGGAGCGACGTCGTGGAGGAAGTGGCCGGCGACGCCGCCATGGATGGAGCCGCGCTGTGTCGACTCGGGACCGAGCGCCGGCAGCACCGTGAGATCGAATCAAGAAGAAAATGCGGCGATTAGTGTACAACCTCTTTGGTGGCGCCGATTAGGCCACAGCTTCATTCGAGGAAACAGTGATGATGATGCTCTTCCGGTGGTGCAGGTGAAGACGGCGGTGTGGGAATGGAGGTGGCGTGAAAGACGAGGGGAACGTCGGGGCAGCTCCTTGGAGGTGGAGGACGGGGTGGCTAAACCGGCGGGACGATGAGATCGACGACGGATCCACATCCGGTACGGTGGATGAGGGACGTCGAGGTGTTGCTGTGGACGACGTCGTCGGGGAAGAGGCTCCGGCTGGGTGGCGGACGGAGCAGGGTGTGGGGTTTCATCGTGGGTTTTCGTGGCCTCGGTGTACGAATAGGTGGGCGGATGGGATGGCAGTGGGGAACCATGGCTTAGAGACGCGCTTGGCCGAAATGTGGGGTAAGTTACAAAAGTACCCCCACCGATTTGAGGCGGTTCTTTCGGTTCAGGGATACCACGGGCATTTCGCGTGTTGGGATTTCACAGGAGGTGGGAGTTTTCGCGCGCGTTGTAATTTCGGAATAGCAAGGCGCGGGTTGAGATGGAGGGAGTTGTCGGATCACAACGAGACAAAGATATATCTTAAATATTTCGGGCTAACAAGGCGCGGGTTGAACAAGCGGGAGTTTCGCAGCACGATAGATAGAGACGCTAGCTTGAATTTTCGGCATAACAAGGCGCGGCTTGAAACTTCGGAAGAACAAGCTTAACGTGTACCCAAAAAAAGACAATTTGCACCTCAACACGCACAACACACACACAAACACCATTTAGACTAGAGTAAGGTACACGTGCATTGCACGCATGAGATTTGGCAACCAAATTATGAATAAATACCACATTATAGCATGCAAGCTTTGAGTCATATATGCATGATGTAGATGTTCGTTTAATTCTTATAGTTCATTTCATTCAAAATCATCTAGTTTTTATAAGAAAGCTAATCTATTTTAAGATTCATGGAATTGTGCGTCGTAAGACATAAAGTAAAAACAAATAATGGCAAATCATGTAGAAAAACATTTGGGCAATTCTGATACGGAAGATTCTAGAACAAATAGGAAGTGCTTGTGTTTTGATGTTTGTGCATTATGCTTAAGTTCAACCATGGAGTCTTCTAGATTATACATGTGGCGAAATCTGGTGGAATCTAGATGATATACAACGGCCAGTAGTGCTCAAATTTGCCATCTTTGGACCATCGGATTCGCCTCATCCAACGACCATCTTTCAAAGTTAAAGTTACCCGCACACAATATAAAAAATATAAAATAATATATATAGGGGTATAGATATAGATATGTGATGCGAAAGCCGCCCATCATCTCCAATTAGAATAGTGTGTCCATGCACGGATGTGACGTGGCCAAATGATGTCTGCCATCGGTATCTCAAATTCAAATCAGTCTGACCTTGTTCTATGTGTATACATTACAACATGCTCGTTTCCAAACCACACCGCGCAGATCTCCGTTATATTCATGCATGCATGGGTTTCAAACATCAGGATCCCTTATTCAAATATTTGAATTCAACTTTACATTAATTATGACCTCACCTATTCTTTTACACCCACACAGTAGTCTTCTCTTTATAATTGTACCACTAACTTTCTCTCGTGCATGCATGCACACACACTACCAGTCGGCATTATCCATCGCACGCATGCAATCTTTTTCTTCAGGTCGGTCTCCCATGAAGGCACACACCCACACACATCCCCCTCCCCATCATATCGGGCATTCTTTATCTCTCACGCGTGCATGCGCAACGATCGATGTTCCTCTATGTATGTGTGTATATAGCTAGGTCTTTCATAGTTTTCCACACAAACCAATCAATCGATATATCCAGTGAGGTCTCACCCTCTTTCCCACGTCCACATCGATCAATCTATACCTCTCTATATAGGATTAACATATATAGCTAATACACCCACATTAATTATATATCCAACGTCCCCCTCTCATCATCCATGCCTTCCGCTTCATCTCTCAGACGCGTGCACAATGGCGAAGACAGGGGGCGGTAAGGGCCCTGCACCACTCCCCCCCTAACATCACTATATATCGAGGCTAATATGAATGTGATCATTAGACAATTGCTGCTAAAAATGGTTTAAGTTCATGAATTGACCCTCCTCGTAAAGGATTAGCAATGCTTGGCCACTGCACGCAATAGCGCACGTGTTCGCCCCCTCTCTCTAAATATCGATCTCGCACTTGTGCATTCCTTCATAGTCTCCCTCCACTCGGCCCCTCGCACCATCTTCTAGCCCCCACCGGATTTTGCCACATGTACAATCTAGCAGACTCCATGGTTGAACTTAAGCATAATGCACAAACCTCAAAACAATAGTGGTTCTCTTTTGTTCTAGAATCTTCCGTATCATAGCTGCTCAAACTTTTTTTCTAGTTGAATTGCCACTATTTGTTTTTACTTTATGCTTTACAACGCACAATTCCATGAATCATAAAATAGATTAAGGGCTTCTTTGATTCAAAGGATTCTCAAAGGAATTTTGGAGGATTCTAATCATTAGGAATTTTTCCTATCTTGGTTGTTTGATTCGTAGGATTGTAAACCATAGGAATTTTTCCATATGATTCATTTGCACTAGATTTCATAGGAAACATCCATCCACTCAAACCTCTTTGAAAGAATTCTGCGTTTTTTCTATGCACAATCAAACACTCGTACAATCCTGTAGGATTCAAGACGACATTCCACTATAATCCCATGTTTTTCCTATTCCCGCGTTCTTAGCTTTTGTATAAAAACTAATTGATTTTGAATGAGATGAACTATAAGAATTAAACGAAGGGCTACATCAGGCATATATGACTCAGAGCTTACATGCTATAGTGTGGTATTTATTCATAATTTGGTTGCAAAATCTGATGCGTGCAATGCACGTGTACCTTACTAGTACTTCGAGTATGTGCAAAACACGTAAATTAAAATACCAATGGCACGCTACACAGTGTCTCTCTTATAGTTCATGAAGCCACGTGGCACATGTGGAGGCGTTGTCGCGACCTCCTTGCGTGGATTGATCACAGTGACGTGCTGCTGGTTCCAGAAGAATGTACTCGTCCTCCCGAGTCATACTGGCGGTACATGCACGAAGCGAAGATGTGCACGCACGCCACGCACGCACTCATTCCCTCGCACGCACACGCGGGTACACGGGCGGACGCAATTTTGTACCAAGATCCACCCCATGTGATAATTTGACGCGTGTAAAGTCGTTCACTTCATTGATGGTCAATCAATACAGCGCATGCAATTTGAGTGGACGTGAAGGCGGAAGAAAGACATTATTACTCCACTGCGCGCATGTGAGTAGTTAAATCGTGGGTTGCTAGTAGTACTTCCATTGGTCTCCTTCGTATTTTGTGCCAATTTTTAACAGTAACATAATATTTACGCATTTGAGTAGTGTAGTACTTGAAATTTATGTTTCGCTAAACTCATCAGGAGCCGTTTCGGGCCTCGAAACCAAAACCATCAATTAATCTTTACCTTGTTCCCATCACATTCGAAAGCCTGCTCACACCTACTAGTACGTACCAAACCTGAACGTGTTCCCACTATGCGGGTATTAGTACTAGTGCTAGTACTTAGGTTATAAAAAGGGGAACTACCTAACCGAAAATTACTCTACCTTTCCTCCTCATAAGTGCTTCTTCTTCGTCCGTCATTGCCATGGCCGGTGAGCAGAGCTCTAGGTCGAGAACTACTCGTAACAAGGGAGCGGTAACCAAGGCTACGGAAAAAAAAGAGGGCTCGCCGCCACGCAGAGACCTCGAAAGATCTCTCACGGGCAGGCGATGGCTCCCAGGAGCGCCCTAGCCGCGGAGGCGAACATGCCGAGCCGGCGGAGCTGGAGTCGTTATCCCTTGACGGCATGCCCGATCAGCTCAATAA
This sequence comes from Triticum aestivum, assembly GCF_018294505.1. Classification (NCBI taxonomy): domain Eukaryota; kingdom Viridiplantae; phylum Streptophyta; class Magnoliopsida; order Poales; family Poaceae; genus Triticum; species Triticum aestivum. The sequence continues at coordinate 468,070,193 of NC_057814.1, read as the reverse complement.
GCAGAAGGAGTTCATCCAAGGCCTCGACGACATGCCCACTGAGCTCAATCAGCAGGGGGAGTTGACCGCCGGCTTGGTGATGCTGCTGAAGAAGAGCATTGCCTCGGAGAAGAAAGCGACCGGTGAAATCCTGCGACTTCAGGAGGACAAGGCGAAGCTCTGCCACGAGATCGACCTATTGAAGGAGAAGAACGCCGGCTGGAAGAAGCTGCATGAGAATAGTAGTTCCTCGATGAAGATGCTGCAGGCCCTCGTCATGGAACAAAAGGAGGAGTTGGCGAAGCTCCGCATCGAGCACCCGGCTGCTGTCAAGGTACGTAATGCGGCCGTGGAACAGATGATGAAGGCTCGTGTCGAGAAATCCCGCGTCATGGACAGAATGAAGAAGATGGCGGAGGAGACGCGCAAGGAGATGGAGGTCGTGGAGGCGATGAAGAAGCAGTTACGACTCCACGGCGAATTAGATCATTTGGGGTGATAATCTTCCTTCTTCTTTTGCTCCTGTGTTTCATCTTTTGCTTTGGGTGTTTCGCCGCACGTGTCACGTTCTCTGCGAGGCATGAATAGAACAATGGTTTTTTTAAGGAATGAATAGAACAATGCTAACAATGAGATGACTAGCAAATTAGATCATTTTTAATCGCCATATGGCACTGGGCTGCCGTGTTTCGTGCTCCTCCGTCGCAGTACTACTCCAGTGGAAAACTTGAGTATACCGCACGGTTCTTTGCTCCTCCTCGATCAGGTCGTCGGCGCATTTGTACAAGCAGTCAAATCACAAGGCCCCGCCTTCCAGCAATAATGAGCCGTCAAATCACAAAGGCCCTTGCCTCTCGTGAAACCGACCAAGCTAGACTGCCCCGCCCTCTAGCCTTTTAAAAAATGTATACTTTTGTACAGCAGTAGTATCGATGGATTGCGCCATGCAGCAAAACTTGAAATTGAAAAAAAAGGTGGTACATATAGAGAGCGCTCGTCGCCAAATTATGCATATAGTACTATTAAAAAGGCTAGTCACAATAATGGTGTCCAGCACAACCCACCCCTCAAATAAAACTAAGAGGGTGCTTGGATACGTTTTAGTCCCATGACTAAAAGTAGTGGGACTAAAACATGCTAGCCTCACCCATGCTTGGATCCAAATACTAAAAAGGCTAAAATCAAGTTAATGAGCATTTATTATCCTCCAAACCCTCCAATCTAGAACTCGCCTGTGTTAAAGGAGAGGAGTTAAATGAGTAGAGAGAGGACTAATCCACATTTTAGTAGGGGTGCCCCTGACTAAAAAAATTTAGTCTCAAGACTAGTTTTAGCCCCTCTTTAGTCAGGGGTGCTTGGAACTTTAGCCTCTTAAAGAGACTATTTTTAGTCAGACTAAAATAAGTCCCTTGGATCCAAGCACCCTCTAAGCATCCTGGAATTCTTTGACAAAACTAAGCACCCTGAAATTCTTTGACAACTAAACTGCTGGCTATATGATGTTGGCCATATATATTGTATGTATATAATGTGAAGAAACGAGCAGTAGTACTATACCAACTAAAAGATGAAATGTAAGAAATACTAGTATGTACATACTGAAGAGTTAAAGTAACGAGAAGAAACATAACATAGTTCTGCTGGGGGCTCAGCACAACACACCCCTCAAATTAAATTAAGCACACTTGAAATTAAACTTTGCAACTATTCCGGTAGACACTGCATTAGAACCACCATGAGCAACAACACTGCCACCTTACTCGGAGTCCTCGTCCACGTCCTCGACTTCGTCCTTGTCCCTCTTCCTCTTGGCCGATACTTCTTTGCTTGAACCACACACTTGGCTATTGCTCTTCATCCAACCCTTGTAGATATTGAAGCAAAGGTAGCCATCCATTGCAGCGTAGTGGACGTGGTCTATATCTAGTACATTCCGCTGCCATGCATGATGATGAAACGTGTATGGAGGTTTCTCAAGTTTACCGTACGAAGGATGAACCATGGCTCCTGCCAGGGTCAGCATTGAAGGCTGACGAGAGGACACCAGCCGATTCTTCTGGAGGTCGAAGGTGTTGCCTACAACGAGGCCTATCCGACGCAGGACTTCTTTGTCGTTACCAAAGTCAACAGTAACGAATTTGACTAGGTTGCTCTCAAGGAAGTCCTTAAAATCCTGGCACTCAACGTCGGCATGGCATATGTGGTAGACCAAGCATAAGTCATGCACGCAAACCTGGATCATGGCGGGCTTCTTCCTCTCTTCGTCCTTTAGATCCTTCTCTCGTCCCAGGACTGTGGTGTACTCAACATCTAGCCCAGCGACCCACTCATCATCTGAGTCTTCAAACATGCGTCTGAAGCGAGAAAGGCATCCTTTCACCGTCGCGGAAGAACGGGTGTAGATGACGTCGAACTCATCGTCGGTGATGGTTCTAACCTTGTACTCATCACCGATCGTGGAGATTTGGGACGCCATGGATTTGGGAGGAGGGTTAGGATTAGTGGAACCGCCGTAATGTGAATGGACGGGACGACTAGGAGCGAACCGCCGTAGTATTGAAGGACGTGCGGGGACGAGTAGGAGCGAACTGCCAGCGTGCGAACAGCAGGGTAGTGGCTTTCCATTCTCCCATGATACGGGCTTCCGAGAGCCCTTGGATCTGAGATCGAACGGTTGCATGGCGTCATTCTAGACCTATGGGTGAATATCCTATCCTGGAGGGTTATTCTGCAAATTTTCAGCAACTTAGCATGCGACCGTTTGATCTCAGATCCAAGGGCTGCCAGCAGCCCGTATCATGGTCGCGCCTACCACGACCGTCGTGTCGCTCGCGCGGTCGCGCCCTTGGAGATTTAACACGGTGCGTTAGGCTATCTGATGTTGGCATGTCATACATAGTCATCACTTAGTCACTCATACTACAACAAGGTTGGCTATAAGTGTATTTTTTTTACTCCTCTCTATCTCTTTCTTCGTACTCCCTCCGTCCCATAATATAAGAACGTTTTTGACACTAGTGTAGTGCCAAAAACGTTCTTATATTATGGGACACAGTCAGTACTAGTATTTATTGCATTTGCCAAGGAGTGACCTCTTCCAATGAAATGGTGTTGCTAAGTTTGCTTCATTTAATTAGTTATAGACTCAAAATTATCTTTTCACCTAGGTACACGCACTTAGCACCGTTTCTTCCTTGGGTCACCAAACTAGTCTCTCCCTTCTTGATTAACTTGCCACATCAGACTTTATGCCTATGTTGCAAGCTTAAGCACCTGTAGGAGCAAGTAAAAGTAAGTACAATAGTGCGCTTTACATGGCATTTTTGCATATGTGGAGGAAAGAGAGGTGAGGAAAAAGTGGAGAAGTGGGCTCTCATGCAAGAGCCAGCCTCTACTACATGGTGGAGCATTGGGAGAGGCACCTGTATGGAGGTGGTCAGGAATCGGGAGACTCACGCCGGTCGTAGCGCCGCAGTTAAAATGATAATGGCAAGTCAAATCATGAGGCCCCACCTGTCCAGCAGTAACTCGCTGTCAAATCACACAGCCCTACGTTTGCAGCAACCTACTCCCTCGTCTTCTCGCGTCTCTGTCGAACCAACTAGTCGGAACTGCCCCGCCGCCTACTGCGCAGGAAAAGCCCCGCCCTCGACTTTTAAATAGTATACAGTATACTAATTTTGTATCCATGGATTGAGCCCGCGCCATGGAGCAAAGCGTCTAGAAAATGGCAGTACACATGTACGGAGTATACAACATGCCCGTCGCGTTCACGTCGCACCCCAGACAGTCGGTCGGTCTGGCACGCTGCTCTCCAAATGGAACGTGCGTCATATTGCGTTTGCACACACATGTGGGACGGCAATTGAGAACCGACCATAGGCACACTCCCCGGCCCCGCAAGTCAGGTGACTTAATAGAAGAGGGAGACGAGCGATAGTACTAGAGAAGTGTTGTACTACGTTGGTGCCTGGACGATCCCTGCAAGACACGAAAGATCAGTTCGTCCATGCATGTGACCACACTCCAGCAGACATGCCTGGATTGGCTATCGTCTACATATCGTGCAGGCTGTGTTGTACATGGCTGTAGTTGTGGTGAGAAATCTAAAAAAAGGTTTCTTGTCATCTCGCAAAATTAGGTGTCATGTGCTTCGGATCACTTCGAGGGTTATACAGCGACAACTGAGTTGGGCTAGTCATTGGGGGCACATGCACGAACAGTGACTACTCGGTTGCCATCTAGGTCAAGCCGGCTATGTTACTTAGGACATCTATCGACGGACCCCTTTTCTACGAGTTTATCTTTAATTTGAGCTTTGTTCCTCGTCTAGTTTGTCCGTCGGGATTCATGTTGTCTCCTTTGGGCAGTGAGGTTATGATTTCTTGTCATGTGGCATTTTTTCGTGTTATATGTTATAATCCGGCGCTTCAGATCAAAATGACGACAACTGCGCCTCCGGGCCACATGCATGAAGACTTCTCGACAGTCATTGACGAGGTCAAGCCGGCTCCGGTAGACAAAAGAAAACTAGTACTACTCCACTATATAGGCAGGAGCCTCTGCGCTTGCTTGCTAGTGTTGCTCTCTTCACACTGTCTCGGCCTCTCCAGATCTAAACACGACAACGGTGGCCACACTCTCTCTCTCCCTCTCTGCTCACCGCTGGTCACAGATCCAGCCGGATCCTCTCCGTCGGGGAAGGTGAGAAGGTGCAACGTTCACGCGGTCGTCCTCGGCGACGGCTCTTACCCACTGCTGGGCGCGTCCCGATCAGCCTGCCTTGCCGTTCTCTCCCAAGCACCGCTGGCGAGGGAGGGCCTTCGACCCCTTCTTCCTCGCTGCCGTAGTGTGGGCAGATCCGGCCTCCCGCCGCCCACCTAGCGACATCCCGGCGACCATCAGGTATAACTTCCTTCGAAACCGGCCTTGCTCTACTTCCCGAGCTCCTGACGTCGCCGCATTTGTATCTTTTACTATTTCTCAGGCCCCCTCATAGATAGGATCAATCGGCTGTTCGAAAACCACCTAATTTTTTTACGTTTAAGAGGTAAAACTAGTTCATGCACTTGAATCTAGTACTACTTGGTTCAAACAAGGAAGAAAGGGGTTGGGGTGGGGGAGGATTTGTTACCTGAATCTAGGACTTGGTCGAAAGAGGAAATAATGGGGGCGAAAAGTAGCAGAGACTGGCTATCCAACTGGTCTCTAGGTCTAATAGGGAAATAAAGGGAAATGCAGTACAAACTCAATATAAACCCGATCTATTGGTTGAAAAAGGAAAGAAAGTGGGGACTGGGGGACAAGTCAACAGAGTAAGTCCAGCACTAGATTTGCTAGCCTCACACAGTATAAGGTGGCTATACCGAACAAAAATGGGACCAACCCAGATATCCTGTTCTGATGTTTGTTGCCCCGAGCCACTCTTATGTAATGCCACTGGTAAAATGTAGCAGTCGCACTGTTAAAAGTAAGGACACGTTAAACCAATGTTGTTTTCAATGTAATGCCTCCAGTAATATGAATCAATGGCACTTCTTTACATGTCCTTCTAAAATTTCCCATTAAGATAAGTTGGTTCTTTTTGTTAGAAATGCAACTGTCCTGGTCCGCCTACTCTCCCGTGCCCAAAGTAATGTCGTATTTAACGGTTGTCATAGTTAATCCTAATGCCCACACTAATATCTAGCAATGCCAGTGCTTTAGAAATTTCTACTGTCCTTGTAGGATTGCCATTCAGATAAGGAACATGCTTCTTTTAATTTGATGCATGTTTCATCACTTGTTAGTCACCCTCCTTTCCACCTTTTTTGTGCAAACGAAGATATACATTTCACGCTCGATCTTAGTTGAACTGCACAAATGATATCCAAATTATAGTTGAGCATTCCAGGAGCTTCACAACCAACCTTGATGTTGCTCAATTTTATTGCAACTAATGAAGAAGAAGCTCTGTGGGTTTCATTTTCTGATGGAAATGGAACCGGGGCTGGAGCCCTTTTCTTAAAAAAAATTGAAGAAGAAGCTTCTAGCTCACGGGACATTGCTTCATTTTAGGTGAACTGCACCAAAAGGTCCCATGAATTGAATCATCCATGTTGGTGACTGAAAGAGCCAGCTTCAGCATCCCAGTCTAAGCACCCCTGGCCTCCATCCTTGCGACGCACGGTACACCTCGTTTGCCACCTGCTCGACCCTAGTGTCACTGATAAAATGAAGTAATAATACAGTTAAAATAGAGCGAGTGTCATCTCTATCATTTCATTTCCAATGTAGATAAAGAAAGTGCTTCTTTTTGTTAATGTATGTTTCATCAACAAGTCCCATTCTTAATGTTTAAGCGTTTCTGCAAACTAGGGTGCTTAATTTTAGTTGATATGTACAAAAATAGAGATTTGAATGTCTCAAGGCGCCTCCTAGTACTACCGTTGTACACTGATGTTCATCACTGGCAGAAGGTGTATCTGGGAGACTGGGGACGATGTCCAGTATGAGGCGTACCGTATGAGGCGTTGCAGGGCCCATCTCGCCCTCACAGCATGGCATACTATGATACTATTGCAATATTTTCTTCTATTTATTTTGTGTGTTTCATCAACTAGTGCCACTATAATGTAATCACGCTTTTTCATTATCTGTGCAAACAGGGTTATTCAGCTGCATTTTGGTGGAACTGCACAAATGTACGTATGGAACCGGCATATATGCAGAGTGCGAGGTGTTCCAAGTAAGAATTACCGACACCAACCATGCTGCATGCACGCATTGGCATCCACCACCACCAGTGGGATGTGTGGCGCTCTCTGTGGACGGATCTTTCTCGGCAGCAAATCATCTAACCAAATACTAGTAGCTTATATTGGCAGTTTTCTAGGGAGTACTCTTTTCTGAAAGAAGCACCAATCTATTTTTCTTTATTTGTACACTGTGTCACAACTTTGACCCAAAGGTCCAGAGCTATTTTAGGGTGATTGGCGTAGTACTCGGAGACTGATGGTAAGCATGATTTTCATTAGCTGTCACACTGATTGTAAGCATGAGCAGGTGGAAGATTAGGTTAGTGTGAAGCTTACCTTAAACCCTACCGCCGTCGTTGAAACGAGGCGAGCGTCGAGGGAACCGTGGAGAACGGCGGGGAAGCGACATCGCGCCATCCGGCCTCCTCTTGCGGTGGGAGAACAAATACTCCTGTGGCTCCGGCTGGCTCTGCACCCTCACGAATGGCACACCATACTCGATCGATTCGTTATCCTCTGGGTGCTCGACCTTCGACCTGTACGCCCACCACCTCCGCCTGACTGTCGCCTCGGGCGAATTTGTCTGCTCCATCGCCCAGAGGAGATACTCGATAAACTCGAAGGACTGCGGCGTGACTGCCGCCGAGGAGTACATGTACATCGCCGCCTTCTCGCTCTTTCGCATACATTGCCACATGGCTCGCACCGTCCTCGAAATCTCCCACTCATTGTCAAACCAACTAAGGATCTCCTTCAACTTGGCTAACTTTGCCTGGTCGCCGCCGGTGATCTGCCTGATTCGCTATTGCATCCTCTCCATAGATGTCCTTCTGAGTGGTCCGGTGCTAGCTTTGGAAGATGGGAGGAGAGACGGTGGTCTTGCAATAGAGAAGAGGGAGAGGCGAGATGGTGGTTTTGGAATGGAGATGATGGAGAGGAGAGGTGGTGGTTTTGCAATGGAGAAGATCAAAAGAGGGAGAGGAGAGACGGTGGTTTTGGAATGGAGATGATGGAGAGGAGAGGAGGTGGTTTTGCAATGGAGAAGATCAAAAGAGGGAGAGGCGAGACGGTGGTTTTGGAATGGAGATGATGGAGAGGAGAGGAGGTGGTTTTGCAATGGAGAAGAGGGAGAGGAGCGTGCGGAAGCGATTTGACGAGAGGGCCGGCGCGCTATGACTGGATCAAAATCAAAATCAATTTACCCTTCAATTAAGAAAGCGACCCCACATTAACTAGTCTCCCTTTTATTCTGGGTCATAATTGACCATGATTTTCGCACATAAAATATATGTTATACGTTGCAAAAATAATATAATTTGAAAGTACATTCAGATACAAACCAAACGATACAATTTTTGGTGACATGCATTCACATTTTGCTTGTCAAATACAGTACGTGGTCAAACTTTGACCCAAAATACGCAAAACAACAAAAAAATACTTCCAAGACTAGAGCCGCTCTTCCGCTCTTCTCCTCTTAAACCACCGCCGTTCCTCTCCTGTTCCAATCTAAATGCAGCGCCGCTCCTCTCCTCTTCCATTTCAAAACCATCGCCCCTCCTCTCCTGTTCCAGTCCAAAACCAGCGTCGCTCCTCTCCTGTTCTAATCCAAAACCAGCGCTGCTCCTCTCCTCTTCCATTCAAAAACCACCACCGGCGAGTGAAGGTGATGTGGAGAAGTAGATCGATGGAGGAGTACAACCGATACGTGAGGATCGCAGACGGCAACCCTGTGAAACTAGCTAGGATGTTGGAGATACAGTCTTGGTTTGATAACAAGGACCAACTAGCGGCGACGGCGACATCCATGGCCAAATATCTGCAACAGAGCGAAAAGGCGGCGATACTCCCGGAGGGAGTCGCGCCGGAGTACATAGAGCTGCTCCTCTGGGCCATGGAGCAAACAGATTCACCGAATCCGATCGTGATGGAGCGATGGTGGGAGTATCGATCCCAGATGGAGCATCCACCAAAGATTGAAGGATCGAGCATCTACAAGGTGCCGTTTGTGAGGGTGTCCTGCCAGAGCGAGCCGGTGGAGTCTTCGTCGACCGAACCCAACTGCAAGAGGAGAAAAGCAGTTGGCCCGACGACGCTTCCCCGCCATCGTCTCCCTCGCCGTTCACATTGTCTCACGGGGCGGCTGTCTGCCGCCGAGGAATAGGAGGGGGCTGCCCCCCCCCCAGCCCAATAGTCGGGCAGGTTGTGAATTGTCAGGAGGAGCTTAGGGTTGTCAGTATTTGCAGGTTGTGAATTGTGTTTTGTGTTGTGTATTTTGAGAGTACTTTCAGATATGAATGTCTTTTGAATTTCAGATTTGCAGTATTGAGCATATGAAGTATTTTATGAATTCTAGAGATCTATTTTTAGCACTTAAAAAATGTAGTTTCATAGGAGTATAAAAGTGCAGACAATGTGATTCTCAGAGAAGAAACTGCAAGTTTCAGTTTCAGATAAGAAACTGCAAGTTCAGTTTCAGATAAGAAACTGCAACTTTCACAGGCAGAGCATTTATATTAACACGGCCTTTTCAAACAGGGTTAACATCATGTTGGAAGTTTTATTCATGGTCGAAAATGGAACTACCAGCCAGTTAACATCATGCTGATCAACATTCATGCATAGCACATCTTCATATGATGCATAGTCAAAATGCCCACACAATGTCGAGTGTGCGAAACACAGAGAAAACGAGGGACGAAGTTTTGGCAAGTGTTGGACGTGGTTTTGGGCTGCCCCGTCTAGGCTTTCATTTTTAACATGCGCAGCCCACGACCTCAGATGGGAGGTCCATAGGCCTGTTTGTATTTTCTTAGGCCCGTCATGTATCGACCAGCCAATGGACCTCCCATCCGAGGTTTTATTTTTGGCAGCCCAATTTATGTATTTTTTTGAAGAAAACGCAGAGGTCTGTTCTATTTTTCTATATAAGAATAGGAACGCCAGGTCCAACTTATGTTTCCCTTCTAACTATATTATATATATTTAAATTATTTTATATGTTATTATATATTATTTTTATTGTCATCATATATTTAACAGATACTTACATATGTAAGAAAACAATATCCCACATCTTATTAACTTATAAAAATAATTTCTTAACAAATAAAATCTGGATTTTTTTGGCACGAAAATCCTAGTGATTGTGTACAAAAGCTTGGTAAGATTTAAGGACGAATGTAATAATATCACTTATTATTTAAATATATTTATAACAAAATGCTCAGCCCCTTTTTATTTTTTGATAACATTGCTGGCCCAACCCAACATTATAATTAGAATCAGCCCAGCAAAATCCTGTATTCGAGAAAGTGCAAATGGCCTGTAATTTTTTAGGAAATAAAATAAATGGGCTGCATGGACGCTACATTATTTGTTCACCCAGCCCAGCTAATGGTTGTAATTCAAAAAAAAGATCAAATTGACTGTAAATTCTACCATGCAAAAAAAAGACTGTAAATTCTGAAAAAATGGGTTGAATACGTGCCACATTTTTGGAGGCTGAAATGTGGGCCAATAGGTCGAAGCCAACACAAGTTGTTGTCAATTTAGTCAACAAATGATTCTGACATGTTAGCCGTTGGATTTACATCCAACGACCGGCATCCATCTTCAATCTCTCGTCTTCTTCCTCCAGCGCCGCCGGGACCACCTCCCGCCTCCTGCTGCTAGCAGCTCTGCTTAGCACACTTCGCTATGAAGCGCTACTCCACCGTTGGCCAGGCCATCCCTCCACCCCTCCACACCTCCTGTTCTTCTCCACCGACTGCCGAACCACACCGCACTAGAACCAGTTAATCCTCGTACACCTCTCCGTCTGCGACTCTACTCCCATGTCTTCCCATCTCCGGCTCGTTGCAGTCCGGGGCCTCGCCGTCGTCCACCACCTTGGATGCGCTCGGCGCGGCGTGGTCAACGTGGTCAACGAACGACACCATCGGAAGTAGACTGTGCGTGGAGAGGCTGACAGCTGGGTCCACGGCCGCACACAAGGAAATGCCTCCTTATTACGAGCAAAATAATGATTCCTCCACCTGACATCTGGGACCCACCGGAAGGGCCTCTGTATTTCGCGAAAATAGCGTGCCCCCCGCTGACATGTCGGACCCACCAGCTATCTTCGCACACAAGGAAGTGCCTCCTTATTACGCACACAAAAATGAATACTCCCCCTGCCAGCTGGAACCCAGCATAGTGGGAGGCTGACTTGTGGGCCTACCAAGTTGACGGGGACGGAGGGCTTTGTCAACTTAGTCAATATGAACGATTCTAGCTCCTGTTACCGTACGATGTTCATCCAACGGCCGTAGTGCTTCTTCAATCTCTGGTCTTCTTGCTCCAGCCGCCCAAACCAGCGCCGGTCGTGCCGCGTGCTCCTGCCTCCCGTGGCCGGCTGTGATGCCGCGGAGGCCTCACCACCCCCTACTACTCCCACCGCTGGCCAGGCCATCCCTCTACTCACCCACACCCCCTGTTATTCTGCGGAGACAGCAGCCTCACACCGCAGCCGAACCAGTGAACCCTCATACTCCTCTTCGCGTGGGCATCCACTGCTGCGTCTTCCCCGGCTCCGAGTCATCCCCTTCCTAGTCCTCGCCGTCGTCCACCGCCGTGGTGCTCTCGGCACGGCGTGGTCAACGTGGTCAAGGAACGACTTCCATCGGACGTGGACTGTACGTGGAGAGGCTGACAGCTGGGTCCACGGCCGCAGCAAGGAAGTGCCTCCTTATTACGCGCAAAATAATGATTCCTCCACCTGACAGCGGGGACACACCGGACGGGCCACCGTATTTCGCGAAAAAAACGTTTCCCCCTAACTGCTGGGACCCACCAGCTACATCTTCGCACGCAAGGAAGTGCGTCTGGGCAAAAAAACGATTCGCCCCCCTGACTGCTGGGACCCACCAGCTACATCTTCGCACGCAAGGAAGTGCGTCCGGGCAAAAAAAATGATTCGCCCCCTGACTGCTGGGACCCACCAGCTACATCTTCGCATGCAAGGAAGTGCCTGACAGTCGGGACCCACCTAGTCGAAGCGTACGTAGCGTTGTCATTCTGGTCGCGAACGTGTACGTACATATATACTGGTGGATGTTGAGGCGCGCACGTGTCGTAGTAGAGGCGCGTACGTGTCGTAGTAGAGGCGCGCACGTAGCATGTACACGTACGTACAGCGGCCAGGGTGCAAGAAAGAAAATACGGCCACGTGTGTGTACATATGGGCGGGGTCTCGAACGCCTACTCGCGCATACGTACGGCCAGGGCTCGTGTACATGGCTGGGTCGGAACGGAGAAACAGCGTCGTCGTCGTGTTCATGGGGAGGCAACGGAATGCGTCGTGTTCATGAGGAGGCAACGGAATGCGTCGTGTTCATCGGGAGGCAACGGAACGCGTGGGAGCCAACCGGCTGGGTCGGAATGGAATGCGTGGTTGTGTTCATCGGGAGCACTTGGACGGAACAAGCGATGGAAACAAGGCCTGGCGTACCGCAAAACGGAGGAAACGGACCTCCTATGTTCGGAATGGGGTCCTGTTGATCGGGAGGGGTGTGGCGTACCACAAAACGGAGGAAACGGACCTCCTACGGTCGAAACGGGGGTCCTGTTGATCGGGAGGGGTGTGGCGTACCGCAAAACGGACGAAACGGGCCTCCTACGGTCGAAACGGGGGTCCTGTTGATCGGGAGGGGTGTGGCGTACC
>NC_057814.1:468036917-468057158 GCF_018294505.1 Triticum aestivum | reverse complement strand
ATCGATCGGCTTCAGTTAGCAGCAGTAGCGAAGGAATCGCTCGATCGGGTTCAGTTAACAGCCATCGATCGATCGCTCGGGTTCAGTAACGCGTAGCCTGCAGTGCAATCGCTCGGGTTCAGTTAGAGCCCAACGCCTCGCTCGGGTTCAGTTAGAGCCAACGCCTCGCACACACGCGCGTACATGTATGAGAGAAACGTGCATCGCTCGGCCCCCGACCTCCCACCGTAACCGGGAACTCCCCGAAATTTTCCTCCCCCTCGCTTCTACCACGGTTTTTTCCGTCATGGACGACCCAAAGAATGTCATGCAGCTGCGTCTTCGGCCCGCCCAGGACGAAAAGCCCACTTTCTGTCATGTTTTTTTGTCATAGAAGTAGAAGCCCACCACATCTATGATGATACCGGGTTTTGTCACAAATATCGTCATAGAAGTGTCATATGTATGACAGAAAAAAATTCGTTCGACCCAAAATGTCACGGATGTGTCTTTTTTTACTAGTGACCACTGCTTGCAAACTTCCACAATGGGGTAGTGCTAGTGAACCTCGCAAATCTGAATTAGAAATTTTCTTGCTAGTATAACTGTGGGGGAATCTAGAGGCATAGCACAGGCTACCATAGGGAGCATTCATTTTCCTGCTATACATTATTTTTCTCTCTTCATAGGTAGGTGCATAAATGGTAAAGATGAAGCATGTCATATGCGTGTCCCTGACCTCAGTATTCTTAGGAGTGCTGTGTTAGGAGACAAATCTTATAATTTGGGAGCCATTGTTGCACGTAGGTTGCATCATAATAGATTTAATGGAGATTTCTTTGGTGGAATTTATGCAACCCGCTTAGCTAATTTTCTTGGTGTGGACATACGTGAGGATGATATTGAGTTGCCTCCTACTTATTTAGACTTTAATGCTATGGTTCACCACCAGTTTGTCGAGAGGAATGAATCGCCTCTCTAGTATCGCTTAATCTTTGACAAATGTCGTGCTGTCCGTATTACTCTCCCTACTCCTGCCTTCTTTGATTATCAGGAAAAAGGAAGACATTTTATTACCAGAGAGGAGGCAGATGAGTATGAGAGGAGGGCGGAGGCAGCTCGCCGTCACGCTGCAGCTCAGGAGGCTATAGCCGCTGCATCTTAGTACGACCCCGGCTACAACTATGGATATCCGCCAGGCCATCCGTGGCAATAAACCAACTTAGGCCAAAAGCCTAAGATTGGGGGAGTACGTATTTCTCACCGTCATTACATTCATGTTCACACACTCATTGCTAGACGTCGGTGCTCATGCTCTTTCACTGTAATATCCATGCTAGTTTATTTTCTTTTTCTTGCTTTCTTCTTGTGTGTTTAATAAACCTTAAGAAAAACAAAAAAAGTTAATGTAGCTTTTAGTTAGTTTAGTTTTCTTGTTGTAGTAGTAATAATTAAAAATAAAACCCAAAAAGATTTCCCGTTCTTCTTTTGCTTGTTGGGAGCTTTCCTGTGTAAATAGTTTTATTTCTTTTCTTTGGGGGTCGATAGGAGAAGACCATGATTAAATTGTTGAAGTGGCTCCTATATGCATTATTGTTGATTTAACCAAGAGCCCATATTGCCTTGTCTTCTCCTGTTTATTGAATGCTCGTAGATTCCAGCTTAGTCCAATGCACGTGCACTCTTATTATTTTCACATCGTTCGGTCGTGCAAGTGAAAGGCAATTATGACGATATATGATGGACTGACTGAGATGAGAGAAGCTGGTATGAACTCGACCTCTCTTGTTTTTGTAAATATGATTAGTTCATCGTTCCTGATTCAGCATATTATGAATAAACATGTTTGTAATGAAAATTAGAGATCATAGTTGTTCGTGCCATGCTTGATTAGCTATGAGTTATAATGATTTACCTTGCATGCCAACATGCTATTAAAATGGTTGTGATGTGGTATAGTGGGGTGGTATCCTCCTTTGAATGATTTAAGTGACTCGACTTGGCACATGTTCACACATGTAGTTGAAACAAATCAACATAGCCTTCACGATATTTATGTTCATGGTGGATTATATCCTACTCATGCTCGTACTCAATGTCTATTAATTTTAATGCATGTTCATGACTGTTGTCGCTCTCTAGTTGGTCGCTTCCCAGCCTTTTGCTAGCCTTCACTTGTACTAAGAGGGAATACTGCTTGTGCATCCAATCCCTTAAACCCCAAAGTTATTCCAGATGAGTCCACTATACCTTCCTATATGCGATATCTACCTACCGTTCCAAGTAAATTTGTATGTGCCAAACTCTAAACCTTCAAATGAAATTCTGTTTTGTATGCTCGAATAGCTCATGTATCAACTAGGGCTGCCCGTATCTTCCATGTTAGGCGGGTTATTCTCAAGAGGAGTGGACTCCTCTCCTCACTCACAAGAAAATGGCTGGTCACCGGGATGCCCAGTCCCATGCTTTATGCAAACTAAATCAAAATAATTGCAAACAAAACTCCCCCTGGGACTGTTGTTAGTTGGAGGCACTCATTGTTTCGAGCAAGCCATGGATTGATGCTTGTTGGTGGAGGGGGAGTATAAACTTTACCATTCTGTTTGGGAACCGTCTATAATGTGTGTAGCATGGAAGATATCACCATCTCTCGGTTGTTATGTTGACAATGAAAGTATGCCGCTCAAAATATTATTTACCTCTATTTCAAAACCGAGCTCTGGCACCTCTACAAATCCCTGCTTCCCTCTGCGAAGGGCCTATCTATTTACTTTTATGTTGAGTCATCACCCTCTTATTAAAGAGCACTAGCTGGAGAGCACTGATGTCATTTGCATCCATTACTATTAATTTATATTGGGTATGACTATGACTGGATCTCTTTTACCATGAATTACAATGTCTAGTCAGTCCTTGATCTCTAAAGGTGCTCTGCATTTATGTTTTGCGGTCTTAGAAAGGGCTAGCGAGATACCATCCTGTTATATCATATCATGATTGTTTTGAGAAAGTGTTGTCATCCGAGATTTATTATTATTGCTCGCTAGTTGATTATGCCATTGATATGAGTAAACATGAGACCTAAGTGTTATTGTGAATGGGGTTAGTCATAATCTTTGCTGAAAACTTGAATGCTGGCTTTACATATTTACAACAACAAGAGCAAACAGAGTTTGTAAAAGTTTTTCTTTATCACTTTTAGTTTATCAACTAAATTGCTTGAGGACAAGCAAGGGTTTAAGCTTGGGGGAGTTGATACGTCTCCGTCGTATCTACTTTTCCAAACACTTTTGCCCTTGTTTTGGACTCTAACTTGCATGATTTGAATGGAACTAACCCGGACTGAGGCTGTTTTCAGCAGACTTTCCATGGTGTTATTTATGTGCAGAAACAAAAGTTCTCGGAATGACCTGAAACTCCACGGAACATCTTTTCAGAAAATATTAAAAATACTGGAAGAAGAATCCATGTCAGGGGGCCCACACCCTGTCCACGAGGGTGGGGGCGCCTGCCCCCTGGGCGCGCCCCTGCCTCGTGGGCCCCCTGACGCTCCATCGACCTCAACTCCAACTCCATATATTCACTTTCGGGGGGGAATCAGAGAGAAGGATTCATCGCGTTTTACGATACGGAGCCGCCGCCAAGCCCTAAAACCTCTCGGGAGGGCTGATCTGGAGTCCGTTCGGGGCTCCGGAGAGGGGAATCCGTCGCCGTCGTCATCATCAACCATCCTCCATCACCAATTTCATGATGCTCACTGCCATGCGTGAGTAATTCCATCGTAGGCTTGCTGGACGGTGATGGGTTGGATGAGATCTATCATGTAATCGAGTTAGTTTTGTTAGGGTTTGATCCCTAGTATCCACTATGTTCTGAGATTGATGTTGCTATGACTTTGCTATGCTTAATGCTTGTCACTAGGGCCCGAGTGCCATGATTTCAGATCTGAACCTATTATGTTTTCATGAATATATGTGAGTTCTTGATCCTATCTTGCAAGTCTATAGTCACCTACTATGTGTTATGATCCGGCAACCCCGAAGTGACAATAATCGGGACCACTCCCGGTGATGACCGTAGTTTGAGGAGTTCATGTATTCACTATGTGTTAATGCTTTGGTCCGGTACTCTATTAAAAGGAGGCCTTAATATCCCTTAGTTTCCATTAGGACCCCGCTGCCACGGGAGGGTAGGACAAAAGATGTCATGCAAGTTCTTTTCCATAAGCATGTATGACTATATTCGGAATACATGCCTACATTACATTGATGAATTGGAGCTAGTTCTGTGTCACCCTATGTTGTGACTGTTACATGATGAACCGCATCCGGCATAATTCTCCATCACCGAGCCAATGCCTACGAGCTTTTCACATATTATTCTCCCTTATTTACTTTTCCGTTGCTATTGTTACAATCACTACAAAACCCAAAAATATTACTTTTGCTATCGTTACCATTACTTCCATATTACTTTGCTACTAAATACTTTGCTGCAGATACTAAGTTATCCAGGTGTGGTTGAATTGACAACTCAACTGCTAATACTTGAGAATATTCTTTGGCTCCCCTTATGTCGAATCAATAAATTTGGGTTGAATACTCTACCCTCGAAAACTGTTGCGATCCCCTATACTTGCGGGTTATCAGCCAGCTCTTCGCGTTCGACAGTGTCGTGTTGCACGCTAACCCAACTGGTCATCTAGACCAAATCAACAATTTCACCCCCGAGCACCGAATTAGATATGGCAACTGGAGTACATCGTGGATGCTCGAGGTGATCTGGTCTTTGCCGGATTCGCAGCCTCGCCCGGTACCTCCATGGGCCCCGCAGGGCCTCCTCCGAAGTCTTCTCCCGATCCGATCTACGGATCGGCCTCAACCACTTAGCCAGCCTTGAGCCTGGACATCTCCGCCCTGTCCCGGGACCAGGAATCCCCTTCAGCCACACCAACAATGCCTGTCGAAAACCCAGCTTCAGGCCTCAGCGCGGGAGAGGTATTCGGACGCCAAGAGTCGCTCTTGGCCGAACCCTCTCCCCACGTCACGGATCTAGCCTTGAGCCCCAATGACGAGTCGACGTTTGGAAATCTAGAATCACCCCCTACCGAACTCCCCCTCAACAACTCGGCCCCGAGCCCCAACACGGAGGAAGTATCCGAGGACATGTTTTCATCCTCGGTCTCTCCCGCCTATGCGGCCATGAATCCGACCCCGTGCCTCGAGGTTGACTCGGCCCTTGGAGACCAGGGTTCAGCCCGGACCCGGATCACCCTCTCCCTGCCACAACGGATACTGATCCTAATCGGCCACCTCACGCCATCTTGGCAAGCCTCGCTTTGCTAAACGAGGTGCTTGACCGAATCCGGTTAATGGTCGTTCGAGATGAGTGGCCCTCGGTCTGCATTCAGCAGCCCCTCGAGGTGAATTACAGGGAATTTTACGACCCACCCACCACCCACCTAGTGGCCACAATCGAGGACTTAACCGACATGTTGGACTACACCTCGGAAAACGCCGATTCCATGGATGAAGATAGCGGAGCCACGGCCAACGTCGATGCCGCTCCACCCGTCACCGGCCGCTGGACGGCCACGTCCACTTATGACATCTACATGGTGGACACTCCGAAAGACGACGACGGCACCCCCAGAAAGGATAACAGCACGCCCAGCGACGAGCCACCAAAACGCTGCATACAACACCGCCGCTCCAAGGCACGTCGAAGCCACTCGAGCAACCCAGGAGAACGACACTCCAGACAATGCGGACAACCTCGACAACCACGGTGCCGACGAACAAGCACAAAACGACCACGAAGAGCATGAGGATCCACTCAATCTTGAAGACCTCAATGACTTCGGAGACAGTAACTACCTCCCCCTTTCCAAAGAGGAGCACAATTTGGGCGACGAAGATTTCATCGTCCCCGAAGACCCGCTGGATCAAGAGCAGTTCAAACGGCAGCTAATTGCCACCGTGCGTAGCCCGAAGAAACAGTTGCAAAAGATAAAGGCTGAACGGGATATCCTCAACGATAGATGGACTAAAGTCCTAGCCACCGAAGAGGAGTATGGCCACGAGCGGCAGACCAAAAGCTACCCACTGCGAAAACTGCTGCCGCAATTTGACAACGAGGCCATAGAGCAAGCACCCCAAGGCACGCTCGGGAGGAACAGCCGGACCGCCCCCCTCGAGGACAGGACAGGACAACTGATAAAGCCGAACAGCCTCTCGCTCCACCTCGCCGTCAAGGCAAGGAACCACTATGACCTGTTTATGAGTATGACCTACGACGACCTGGATGCTCGGGCAGGTCTGACAAGGTCCATTTATGGACCCAAAGATAATCCTCATGTTAGACGGGACGGATACCAAGCCTGGCTAGACCGAAATGACAGGGCTCGGTAACAGCAAGAAGTCCGGATGACAAACGGTCTCCGGCGCGATGTAGCCCGAGTCAGGGGCACCGCTCACCCTCTGTGTTTCACATATATGGTGATGCAGCACCAATTCCCCGAAGGATCCAAACCTGTAAATATCGAGCCATACGATGGGACAACAGTTCCAGCCGTATGGATTGAAGACTTCCTATTGCACATTCATATGGCACGGGGAGATGACCTCCACGCCATCAAGTATCTACCATTAAAGCTCAAGGGCCCAACTAGACACTAGTTAAATAGCCTCCCCGAAGACTCCATAGGATGTTGGGAGGAGCTCGAGGATGCCTCCCGAGCTAACTTCCAGGGCACTTATGTCCGGCCCCCGGACGCCGATGACCTGAGCCACGTAATCCAGCAGCCCAGAGAGTCAGCCTGGCAAATCTGGAACCGGTTTTTGACCAAGAAAAACCAGATCGTTGATTGTCCATAAGCTGAAGCCATAGCCGCCTTCAAGCATAGTATTCAGGATGAATGGCTAGCATGATAGCTCGGCCAAGACAAGCCGAGAATGATGGCAGCACTTCCTTGATGACCCGATTCTGCGTTGGAGAGGATAGTTGGCTGGTTCATAGAAGCACCAAACCATAAGCCCCCGACACCTCTAAAGGCCGGGACGGGAATGGAAAGACATGGCGCAACAAGAACAAGCATCGCCACAATGATGGTGAAGTCGACGAGATGGCAGTGAATGTCGGATTCCATAATCCGAAGTCCGGACCGCGAAAAAAGCCTTATAAAGGCAACCAGGATGGACCAACCAAATTGGATGCAATCTTGGACAGGCCTTGCCAGATTCATGGCACCCCCTGAGAAGCCCGCCAACCACACCAAGTGTAACTGTTGGGTGATAAAACAAGCTGGCAAGCTCACAGCCGAGGACCCTGGCAAAGCCCTTGGAGCGAGGACGATGAGGAGCCCCGCAAGCCGAGCAATGGAGGCCAAAACCCCTTCCCTCCTGAGGTCAATACGGTGAACATGATCTACTCCACCCACATATACCAAGAAAGGAGAGGAAGCGCATGCTACGAGATGTTTATGCCGTTGAGCCCATGGCGCCAAAATTTAACCCGTGGTCGGCTTTCCCGATCACTTTCGGCTGCAGGGACCATCCGACCAGTATTCGTCATGGAGGATCGGCGGCCCTGGTACTCGACCCCATTGTCGATGGGTACCACCTCACAAGAGTCCTTATGGATGGAGGCAGTAGCCTCAATCTGATCTATGCAGACACAGTGAGGAAAATGGGGATCGATCCGTCAAGGATCAAACCCAGTAACACCACCTTCAAGGGGGTTATTCCAGGCGTGGAGGCCCGTTGCTCAGGCACGGTGACTCTGGAAGTAGTATTTGGCTCACCAGACAACTTCCGTAGCGAAGACTTGATCTTTGATATTGCCCCTTTCCGCAGTGGCAACCATGCCCTCCTCGGTCGAACGACGTTTGCTAAATTCAACGCCATCCCGCATTATGCATGCCTCAAGCTTAAAATGCCTGGCCCTTCAGGCGTCATCACGATCAACGCCAACACGGAGCGCTCACTCCGGACCGAGGAGCATACCGCGGCCCTGACAGCCGAAGACCAAGCCGGCGCCAATGCGCTTAGGTATTAGCCCGCCGTAAAGGCTAGAGACACAAGTAAACGGGTGCAAACCCAGTCCCCGTCATGGGAGCCCGCCTGCGTTTGTCGCAAATAGGGACACGCACCCCACAGCACACCCACCATAGTCGCGCTCTGCATGCTTCGTAAGCACAACTTCGTGCTCAAGATACCATGAGCGGCCGTGGGGCCCATATAAAAAACACCATATGTTCGGCTTAACCAAACTATGGGAGATCACGTCCTCGGACAGCAACGGGTGCGACTCCGGACTCGCCCAACATCAACCAGTTACAGCACGGCTACCTCTCAAGGTTCCTATTCAACGCCCCCTCCCTCGTCGACATGTGTTTTTCTACACAGGCGCCCCCCCTACCAGGCAGAAGCAAAGGCGCAGACATGCAGCAGGGCACAATTGAGGCTTCGACCCACGCATCAAGGCCCTGTGTAAACCTTTCCTCTATAAAATTTTCTTTTCTTACTCATAAATAAACGCCTTGGTAGTTCGAATTGTATGAATAGACTTCACAAGCCTATGAAAAATAAAAACACCTTTTACGGTGTTCAAGCATTTGTCTTGTCTAGCCTTTATTTTAATTTTTCCAGCTCTTCGAACAGCTTGGCATGCACACATTGTGTAACAAATACAAATCGGTTAATTGACCAAGGGCTTGATTTTTCATCAGCTCTACGTACCAAGTCCAGCACAACTTTCCGCTGTGTATTCGGCGTCTCGGATATTGCACTATATGCATCAGTTCTGAACTATGTCTTGGGTCAATAGTTGGTTGCCCGACTCCTGTGTTTACCTTCTTACGTTCCACATGTTCAGCTAGAAAGCTAAAGGGAGAACCCCTGCGATTGTACTTCTGGCTAGCCCAGTCAAGCACCTCAGGGGAGAAAGCCGAAAGCTGACTGTCATAGTAGGCATGAACTGGTCGGCGATCCGACGACATGTGTCAAACTCAAAAATCACTGGCGATTTATCAGTGTCATACGCAGGGTTTGTCCTAACACAGACCACGTGATCGCATGGGCACACCCCGGCTTCCCCGTATATCACCAAGCACTGGGGGCTAGTCATTAGCTCCCGCTGTCAAGCTCCTATGGCTAAGTGAAAGTCCTAAAGCCACATAGTCTGATTGCCTAGTCACTCCCTCACACTACCACCTTCGGACACCGAGACGTTGGCTAAGGTTAATAGTGCGGAGACGAGACACCCCTCGTATTATTCACTTGGGGGCTAAAGCCGACGACTAGTAACTTGCAGAATAATAAACGGCCGCACATGAGTCAAAATAAAACAACCATAGTATCAAACACATAAACGGGCCGCATTATAAAGCAAAAGGTCCAGTTGAAAACTTAATACAATCAGTCAATGATTACATCTTTGGAACACTAGCCCTCTATCGCCCGAGCATCGTCCATAACTTGTGTGAAGTATTGTTCGGGGCGGCGATGCTCTTTTCCCGGCAAGGGACCAACAGCCATATCCATTGGCTTGATCTTAGGCCAATCAACCATGGTCTTCGCAAAAGCCAGCCTAGCTCCCTCGAGGCATGCAGAGCGCTTCACGGCATCAATCTGGGGCGACGCGTCTTGCAACTTCTGCACCAGGCCAAAGTAGCTACTTGGAATCGGCTCGGAGGGCCACAGCTGGACACAAAGGTCCTTCATGGCTGGCCCAGCCATCCGATGTAGCTCCACTAACTGCTTCATCTGGTTGCTGAGGAGGGGAGGATGCTCGGGCACCTGGAACTACGCCCAGAATAGCCGTTGATCGGTGTCCTCCTCCCGCATGGCATAGTGTGCCGTCGCATCCGCCACACTCCTCGAAACCTCAGCGAAAATACCTGCGGAGCGCCAGACCCGTGTCAGCAATGCGAACCTATTGCCGCCAAATACACTCTGCGGTAAGTATGGCTTACCATCTGCGATTTGCCTCACTTGGCAGAGCTCCTCCCGGGCACCCCGCACCTCTGTTCTGGTCTCCCAGAGCTCTTTTTCCACTTTCGATAGCCCGAAAGACTGCTCTTTTTTTCAGCTCAAGGTCCTCACACTTCGTGATGGCATCCTTGAGCTCCTGTTGCACTTCGGCCACTCAAGCCTCGTGCTTCTCGCTGGCGGTCTTCACCGTCGATTTAGGCCACCGCCTTTTCGGCGGTCGCCTTCTGTTTGTCCGCCTCGGCCTCGGCCTTCTTCAGTGCAGCCTTGAGGCCCTCGACCTCCGCTACGGCAGCTGCAGTCACCAAACACCATGTGCTCAGCATACAACCCAGAACGTAACTGTCCGACGGTGTTAACTATGCATTTTGACACGGGCTTACCTTGCGCCTCATCAAGCTGTTTGTTGACAAGGTCAAGCTCTGCATCAGAGCGTTTAAGCTTCCGATCCATCTCCTCCAGCACAGCGGCATTAGCATCCGCAGCCAAGGATGATACCTGCGATATCAAATCAATCATGATACTTTAATTACTGTACCATGGACATTTGATCCTCTGTAAAGTTTTCGCAACCTTCATAGAGTCTCGGGGGCTGTTATGCACAAGGCCTGCTCAAACTCTAAGCTAAAAGCTAAATCCGTTCAGTGGGAGAAAACATTACTTGACTCACCTCGAAGCTTGTTAAAAGGCCCTGGACGACATCGTTCAGTCCGGTGTTAATGGACCGGACACTTTGTAGAACCGCACCCATAAGGGTGTGGTGTTCGGCGACGACGACGGAGCTGTTTACCAACTCCTCCATCGCATCCGGTCAGCCTGCTGTGGGCCCGGTTGTTGGTGTTCAGCGTAGGCAGCGGCACCTTGGCTCCCCCTTCATTGGAAGGCAGGATCGGCACCTTCGAGGGCCTTGGGGGCTCAGGTGCAGCCGACTGGGAGGGCCCGAATGGTCCGGACCCCCCTCCCGTGTTCGCTAGGAGGGACACATCCTCCTGGTCTTTGTTGACTGAGGCATCGGCCTCGGCCATGATATCGTCGCCGCCCTCACTCGTGCTTGGGCGGGGAGGGGTCCTTCGGGACAGCACCTCTCCGGGCTCTCCAGGGACCAGGGGAGGCGTGGAGTGCGACGCGGATCCGCTATCCACTAACTCGATGGGCGGAGAAGACCCCTCCGAGGTTGGCTTGGCAGGGTGGCCGCGCGGCGGGCTGTGATATCACACAATCAGTCTTTGTCGATGAGGGATTGGTGAAATGAGGTAAGCAAATGTTGAAATTCATACCTTATGGCGGGGGGCTTGACCCTGAGGTCCTTCTCTAGGACCTCTTGAGATGCCACAAACTCCTCATCGGAGTCCGAACTGTCGGGCAGAACCACCTTGGGACTGCACTGCCTCTTCGGGGCCTGAAGAGGTTGCTCCTCCTCGACGTCTTCGGACGCCGCCCTCTTCTTGGAGTGGGAGGAGGCACTTTCCTCCTCGTCTTCATCCTCTTCCCCGTCTTGGGATGACAGGGCCGCAACGTCTCTGGCCTTGGTGTCCGGACGACCTCTCGAGCGAAGGTCGTCCCTGGCCTCCGGCAGATCTTTCTTCTTCTTTCCCTTCCTCTCTGGCCCCTTGTAAGCCGCCACGACCAGCAGCTCCTCCAGTTGAGCTGTCCGAGGCTCCTCAGGCAGTGGAGCCAGATTGCTGATCTTCTTGGCCTTCTCAAGCCATCCCTACGGAGGCAACCAAAGGAAACTCAGACCAAACTTTGCGCAGTATGAGCATCTGAATATAAATTGGGCAAAAGATCAATTATCTTCCTCGGGGGATTTGTGGCGTCGAGGCCAATGTCTTCTTTCTCGGCCGGCCACTCCTCCTAGGGCTTGAACAACAGCTTCCACACCTTGTCATGGGTGGTGCCGAAAAAGTACTGCACAGTGGCTGGGTCCTCGGATTTGTAAGGCCACATCGGGGCGGCCCTCTGCTGGCAAGGAAGGAGGCGGCGACGGAGTATTATCTGGACCACATTGGTCAGCTGGTGCCGGTCTCCATCACGTTGGAAACACATTTCTGCAGCACCTTCACCCCGTGGGCGGATCCCCAATTAAGGCTTTTCTTGGTCCACGAGGTCAATCTCGCTGGAGGTCTAGATCTAAACTCGGGGGCTACCGTTCGAGCCGCATCTCGTGGCTCTGTTATATAGACCTATTCCTTCTGCCACACCTTGACGGTGTCAATGAATGTGCCCTCTGGCCATTGAACTCGAGTGAGCTTGCTGATCATCGCTCCACTGCAGTCCGCTTGGGCGCCGCCGACCACCTTCGGCTTGACGTTGAACACCTTCAGCCACAGGCCGAAATATGGCTGGACCCGCAGAAGGGCCTCGCAAACGATAATGAAGGCGGAGATGTGAAGGTGGGAATTGGGGGCTAGATCATGGAAATCCAGCCCATAAAAGAACATCAATCCCTGCACGAAGGGGTGTAACGGGAATCCCAGCCCCCGAATGAAGTGGGGAAGGAAAACCACCCGCTCGCTCGGCTTGGGCGTGGGGACGACCTGGTCCTCCTCGGGGGCCCGGTGGGCGACGTTGGCCGACAAGTAGTCGGCTCGCTTTAGCTCCTCGATGTTACTGTTCGTGACGATGGAGGCCTCCCACTTGTCGTTGGCACTAGATCCGGCCATGGCCGAAGCTAGGAAGAGGCTGGGAAGGGACTTGCTGCAGAAAAGCAAGGCAGGGTGCTGGAGCTATGGAGATTGGAAAAGTGACGACGAGAGGTGGAAGAAGGCGTAGGATAGTAACTGCGGTTGTTCCCCTTTTATGGGCCGCGGAGAGGCCAAGGGTTCCTTTTTCCACGCCGCGGGCCTCTCCACTTCCCGATATACACGCGACATTATGCGCGGGTGGGATGATCGAAATCATTTATCATATCCCCTAAAAAAGGGGCAGGATCTCTACCTTGATGAGACACACCAATGGAGACGCGGCCTCGAACCGCGCATCAAGAACTTCCAGCCGTTTGGTATTATGACCGGACGTGACCCTTCGCTGAAAAGTTTTCAGGTAAGGGCACTGTTCATACTGGAACCTTTTGACCTTCGGGGCTAAGTAAAGCAGATGCGCCGGACTTCGATTATTGCTCGTCTTCGAGCGCGCACAGGACAAGATGGAGAACTCGCCTCGCAAGCCGAAGACTGCGGGGGGATGTGTATGCCGATCACAGGCCCTGGCATTGGAGGCTAGTTTGGGGACTACTGAGGGAGTCCTGGACTAAGGGGTCCTCGGGCCGCCGATCCCATACTAATGGGCCGGACTGATGGGTTGCTATGGAGCCGAGCTAGGGCGTGGACCCGTGTCTGGATAGAAGATCTTTGAAGCCGTGGTGTGCCCTCGAAGTCAAGATTTAGCTTGATCTTTCCTTTATTGTAACCAACCGTGTGAACCCTAACCCTACTGGTGTCTATATAAACCGGAGGGCTTTAGTCTTTAGGGTTAGAGCAACATCCAATACCCCCATCAACCTAGGGTTCAACTCGCCTGATCTCGAGGTAGATCGCCTCTGTAACCATACTATACACATTAATACAATCAAGCAGGACGTAGGGTTTTACCTCCTAGAGAGGGTCCGAACCTGGGTAAACACCGTGTTCTTTGTTCCTTGTTCCCCATCGATCCTAGACCCACAGCTCGGGACCCCCTACCCGAGATCTGCCGGTTTGGACACCGAAAACTTTGTTACCAATTGAAAGGATCGATATGGTTGACTAGGGGGGGTGAATAGGCAACTACCGATTTTTATATTTTCTTAACAAATTAGGGTTAGCAACAAATAGGTTGTCTAGATATGCAACTAGGTGAGCAACCTATATGATGCTAACAACCACAACAACAAGCAAGCAAGGAATAGAACACAAGTAAAGCTTGCACTAAGTAAAGGTAAGAGAGAATCACAAGTGGAGCTGGAGGAGATGAGGATGTGTTACCTAAGTTCCTTCCCTGTGAGAGGAAGTACATCTCCGTTGGAGTGGTGTGGAGGCACAATGCTCCCCAAGAAGCCACTAGGGCCACCGTATTCTCCTCAGGCCTCACACAATGCGAGATACCGTGATTCCACTAGTGGTGCCCTTGAAGGCGGCAACCGAACCTTTACAAACAAGGTTGGGGCTCTCTCCACAACCGAATTGGAGGCTCCCAACAACACCACGAAGCTTCAACACAATGGAATGTGGCTCCAAGGTGACCTCAACTGTCTAGGGTGCTCAAACATCCAAGAGTAACAAGATCCGCAAGGGATTAGTGGGGAAATCAAATTTCTCATGGTGGAAGTGTAGATCTAGGCCTTCTCAACCAATCCCTAGAGAATCAACAAGTTTGATTGGCTAGGGAGAGAGATAGGGCGGAAATGACCTTGTGAGCAACAATGGAGCTTGGGGTAGGAAGAGGTGAGTCAACTCGGGGAAGATGACTCCCTTATATAGTGGGGGATGAAATCCAATCGTTATGCACCCACAACCCATGCACAAGCGGTAGTACCGCTCAGGTGAGTGGTACTTCTGCTGGCACAAAAGTTCTAGCTGCTGCACACAACTGAGCAAGTCAAGGGGGCGGTCGTTCCGCCGGAGCGGTACTACCGCTCCCACCAGTGGTACTTTCGCTTGGTGTTGGGCAGCAGCTGGAACCCGCAGTAGTAGAGGGAGGGAAAGCGGTAGTGCCGCCTATAGTGGTACTACCGCTAGAAACTGTTTCTCTACTTCCGCTCGCGGGACAGACCAGTCCAGAACGCAGCAAACAAGCGGTACTCCAAGTGGTAGAGGCCAGCGGTAGTTCCACCGGAGCGGTACTACCACGCCGAGGAGCGTTACTTCCGCGTAGACTGTAAATGCCCAGTAAACCCGCGATAGTAGGGTAGCAGTTAGGCCCGCAGTATTGCTGGAGCGATACTACCGTGCCGAATTGCCGCTCTACTACTGCCCATTTACAGAACACACAAAACAGACAGAAGTAGGAACCACACTGCTCTGCGCAGTACCGCTGGAGCGGTACTACCGCTGCGCCGAGCGATACTACTGCTTAAGCTCTTTTGAAAAGATCCAAGCAAGATAGGAAGGACAAGCTCAAGAGCCGAGAAGGAAAGAGGGTGCAAGGAGATAGTGTACGTGATGATTCCACCCAAACCTTTCCAAAGCGAACCCCTCCTAATAGTATGGTGATCCTACGACTCAAGTCCACCGAAAATGAAACGCAAGAAAAACACCGTCTTCACGATAGCTCCGAGGGGTTCCAATCGTCTTGTGTCAAATGATGGTTTATCTGAAATGCTCGATGCACACGATTAGTCCGCAAATGCATTGTCATCAATCACCAAAACCGCTAAGGGAGAGATATGCCCTAACATTCGGCATAACAATCTGTGGGGTTGCCGATGAAGGAGAGTTGGAATACATATGGTGCATGTTACTAGTATCATAAGAAGTTGAAGCATGGAATTACTTTGAATTGGCCCCTGAACGTAATTAGAAGCATTATTGAACAACCTAGAACTGGCCGATCAAGTATACTCATTGAATGATCTAGTAACACCATATAAATTATTTGCATCTACAAAAGGGAATTGGGTATTCATATTACCTTTGTAGATTGGAAACCCTAGATGACGATCTCTTCGTAGCAAGAATGGGCGGGAGATCGTTCAAAGATTCTTCCCAGTGGAGACGCCAAAAAGTGTGTTCACACGTGAACACGCCACTCGTGTACCCTCAACGCCAAGCGCGATGCACGGCAGCACACGCCGAAGGAGGCTCACCGGAAGCGCGATACGCGAGACAATTCGACAGGCGCTTTTGTAGACCCGAAGCCCCGCTCACCTGAGAGGGACCCCGTTAGGACGGTGCAGTGGCTATGGGCTGCCCTAGGTCGACCTAACCGCCCCTAGAGCCTCGAGATTCGCTGCCCTCCAATCCCGAAGAATGAGAAGCAAAATACAAGGGAGCGGGATAAAGATAGATGAACACAAAAAGTATGATAGATTGATTTGTTCGATTGTGTGTTGTTCAATCGGCCGTCATCCCTCATGTATATAAGAGGCGGCTGGACTTCTCGTGCAAGGAAAGGTTTGGATTCACGTCCAAAACCCTAGTTTGGGTCCAACTCAGAGTCCAAACTTTCCAAAACTGTTTGATTTAAAAGCTGATTGCACCTTGTGGGTCACTTTTGAGGCAGTAAATGATCTCATCTGTAAACGAGCCCAAAAGCAATTTTAACAGTTTCGACGAGACGGACAACTTTCATGTTGGACTTTTTTCATTAGAGGCCATCTTGAGGGGGTTCTGGGCTGTTTTCTGAAGTCTGTACCAGAGAAATCAGAAACCTGTTTTCTGAAGTTTCATAGCATTTGGACACTATTTGGTGCTGATTTTCTGAAAATTCAAAAACAAGCAAACAAAAGCAACTGACATTGGGCACTAGGTTAATAGGTTAGACCAAAAAATGATATATGATTGCATATAAAACATCCCAATAGCATGCAACAATCAAAACTTATAGATACGTTGGAGACGTATCAACCTCATCTTTAGTACTCCTCCATTCCATATTTGTAGTTGTTGATTTAGTAAAAAGTTGTACTAATATGGAACATTGGGAGTATTTAACAAATACACATAACAATATCTAGAAGAATCATCTGTCATTGTCATGAAGTATTTCTTTTCATTTGTAGTTAACACTCCATTCTTCAAATATATATAGATCATAATGTGTGAGCTCTAATGATGCCAAGTGTCTTTCCTTCGCGACCTTGTGAGGCTTGCGATGTTGCTTTGCTTGCACACACACATAACACTTAGAGCCTTTGGCCAAGGTAAAACTCATGATGAAATTCATCTTAGCTAGCCGCGTTATACAATGAAAATTAATGTGACAAAGACACGATGCCAAACTTCATATTCATTAACATTCAGATGAATATGGTTCATGACTTTATAGCAACAATCCGCTAGGGAAGTCGAACACACCTCCGCATTCATATCATTTTCCGACAAAAAATCCATATTTCAAAATGAATACTTTATTATACTCTAATAATAACCTAAATCCTTCTTTACATAGAAGGGACATGCTGCATGTTCTTCAGTTGCACGATCTTTTCCGGAGTAAACTTAAATCTTCCATGCCAACACCATGAACAGAAGCAGTCATGCTATTCCTCATCAATATAAAGCGGTCTAGTGTGACCTGGTAAGAAGAGAACAACGTAATAGCAACACATACATGAATACACATGTATCAATCTACCAATTGGTATACTGATATACTGACAATACAGTAAATAAATTATTGTACCCAGATGTCTGATTCTCATTGTTGCTCATGGTCTCATTGACAGACTCAGAGTCATGTCCTGGCTTCTTGAACTTTCGCAAGCACTTGGAGGCCCAGTGGCCATCCCCCAGTGTAGCAACCATATTTATTATCTTTCTTGTTCGTCTTCTTACCCTTCCTCTTAAAGTTGGTATTCTCCTAGAGCGAGTTCTTCCCCTTGAACTTGTGGAAGTTCTTCTGCCCCATATTGGTTCTAGAAGGTCCACCCCCCCCCCCTTGACGCATGAGTCCTTTTCTCTCGATTCTCTTCAACATTCATATGACCAATGACATCATGTACCGAGATTTCACGTATTTGATGTTTCGAAAGTAGTAGCAAAGCTCCTCCAAGAATGTGGGAGTTTAGAAATTATGCACCCTGCGACAAACTTGTCCAGTAACTCACACGTAAGGAGTTTGAGCTCCTTAATGATGCCTTGTAATCTCATGAGCTTGGTCCAATACAAGATGGTTCTCAACCATCTAGTAGTCATGAAACCGTTCCATGGCATACATCTCGCTTCCAGCATCCGTTATGCCAAACTTAACTCGAGTGTAACCCACAAGTTCTTGGCAACCCACATATGTAGATATGCATCAACTAGCTTGTCTCCATTCACACTTAGAACGGCTCCAACAAAGACGATGTTGGCCTCCTTAAACGTCTTCTCCTGATCCGATGTAGTCATTCCCTTAGGAGTGCCACCAATGACCTATAACACGTTCATCTTTGTGAGCCACAAGGTAGTTTTGGTTTGCCAATGCTTAAAATGAGTACATGTAAACGGTTTTGACCTCAATGTAGCAGCATAACCTTGAATCGAAAATTGCATACAAACAATAGGTGTTTGGATTGTTGGATGAATTGGCAATTTTTTGATTGATTTAGTCCATAAATAAATCATGATGATGGCAATAACAATATTAATCTCATACTGATATATAACATCTGAGCACATACTATGTATAGAATAGATATATCTACGTTAACATGTAGTACGATTAACACAAGAATAAGGAGGAGAGGGATGAACAATACTATACCCGCCAGCCAGCCATGTCAAAGTCGCGACGACAACAACATCCTCAATATCCTTCTTCTGGGTCATGCAGTTTTCACCCATGGCGACATCGAAGAGGTTGAGGACGTAGTCGAAGTCGAGGAACAACAACGAGTAGTCGTGCCTTATATGCTCCCCAAAAACCTAATCACTCCTTCTCTCGGTGCAGGATCAGAAGGGCGAGGTTTCGGAGGCCTGCTCTCCGTACAATTATGCACGCGGTCGATAGGATGAGGTTGTCGGAAACATCAGTAGTGAGAGAGGAACACAAATGGTTGTGCGCGAAGAGGTAGAGCAGATGCGATTTGATTGTGGCGACGACTATGGTTGCCGAAGCCTCCAATATATACGCGTTCGGGTAGGGGACGTGGAGTTAGGGCCCACTTCTGAGTCGACACCAACCCATAATCTGACATCTCGGATTCATAGCCATAAATGTAAGGAGATGAATGGTGTTTATGAGGATGTGGATGATGGAGAAGATTGATGCCTAGGTCTCCTTGATCGAGATGATGGCGTGGAGGTGCCCCTCATGTCGATTTCCCCTTCGGGTCCATTCTGGACCCTTCTGGAGGTGGGGTTTCTGGTTCTGGATCCTCGGTGTGATCTCTCTGTTCGTCCCCACGAGATCCGATCACACGGGGTAGAAGTAGTTGACCAGGAGGAGGCGGCCCATGCGATACGAGGTGGTACAGTCGTACCACACACCGTCTTCTCTCCTGGATAGCTCTGCGCAACTGGTTTTCGTCCCACTTGATTGCCGATTCGTGTGGTAGGTTATTAACTCGCCAATTGACGTGATTTTTACCCATAAAAGGGTGTTTTCCACCAATGCTCCAATATCCTTGTCCTTTAGGATACAGGTGAAATCAAACAGAAAAGGGTCGTGAAAGTGGTGAAACTATGAAAATCCTATAACTACAATTTGCAAAAACAAAAGGAAAAAGTGATGCAAAACGGACTCGCCAAGGGTTTTGCCGGTTTTTGATTTTTCACCAACGATAATCTTTCGCAAACAAAGAAACCTTGTTTCCCTACTTGTTGTGTAGGTTTATTCACCTTTGGAAAGAATTAAAACCATATTGACCCGAGGAGATGGGCAACTTTCCTATCAAAAGGAATTTCATCAAGCGCATCCAGAAGAGAATACTATACCCGTCCACACTCGTCCCGCTGCTCGTACTAGCTGCCACCATCTTTCCTCTTGTCGATTCAAGTCACTTTCGTGTTGGCGACCCGAGGAGATAACGAATACAACACCCTCAAACCGCAAAAAAACAGAGGACGGGAGATCCGAAGGAGAAGGACTTCACTTAGATCCATCCCGACCCATCGACAACACCATCCTAGAGAGAGATTCCAACTTGTAATGTTAGGGTTTGTTAACTTTATCCGTACTTGATTTGTTTAAAATGTCCTAATTTGTTTTGTTTTTACAATTTTTTGAAGTCGGATCGAGATGCTTCCCACATGTGGAAATGGTATTTGTATCCATGTTTCCCTAGTTGGTTCCGGTTCTTGTTTGAATTGGATCTGAACTGGCGAAATCCAGCGCACAGCACTCCGCAAAGTATAAGCGAATGACCCCAAAATGAAGCGCAACTCAAAACCTCACTAAACCCTACTACGATACCTCCCCGGTCCCCCTCCCCTCCATGGCCTGATTCTTTCTGCCTCACCGCCGCCGGAGGCGGTCAAACGATGCTACCCCTCCCCCTGCGCCGCCACCTCCTCTTCATGTACTCTCGCCGGAACCCTAGCTTCATCCCCTTCTCCATTGCCGCCACCGCCATCTCCACCCTCCCAACCGACTCCGCCGCCGCCGCCGCCGCCACTCCCATCTCCGACCGCCTCCGCCTCCTCCACTCGCTCCA
>NC_057814.1:468024757-468036665 GCF_018294505.1 Triticum aestivum | reverse complement strand
ATCGCGGCTCACCTCCTCGCCCGCGCCCGCCTCTTCCCCCATTCCCGCAGCCTCCTCTCCCGCCTCCTCGCCCCCGGTCACCGGCCCCACCTCGCCGCCTCCCTCGTCGACCTCCTCCATCGCGCGGCTCCCGCACTAGGGCCTCGCCGCAGCGCCCTGCCCTCCGTCGTCGACACCCTCCTCTCCCTCCTCGCCGACCGCGGCTTCCTCGACGACGCCGTTCTCGCCCTTGGCCGCGTGCGCGAGCTGCGGGTGCCCCCTAACACCCGCACCTGCAACCACATCCTCCTCCGCCTAGCGCGAGAGCGCCGCGGCCCGCTCGTCCGGCGGCTATTTGAGCAGGTGCCCGCCCCCAACGTGTTCACGTTCAACATCGTGATCGATTTCCTGTGCAAGGAGGGGGAGTTAGCGGAGGCAAGAGCATTGTTCTCGAGGATGAAGGCAATAGGTTGCCTACCAGATGTTGTCACATACAATTCTCTCATTGATGGGTGTGGCAAATGCGGGGAGTTGGAAGAGGTGGAGCAGCTCGTCGGGGAGATGAGGGGGTGTGGATGCACACCAGATGTTGTGACATATAATGCATTAGTCAACTGCTTTTGCAAGTTTGGGAGGATGGAAAGGGCATACAGCTACTTTGCTGAGATGAAGAGGGAAGGAGTGATGGCTAATATAAGGACTTATAGCACCTTTGTCGATGCGTTCTGCAAGAAGGGGATGGTAAGGGAGGCTATGAAGCTGTTTGCACAAATGAGGATCAAGGGGATGACACCGAATGAGGTGACATATACATGTTTGGTTGATGGGACCTTTAAGGCCGGTAGGCTAGATGATGCCTTTGTTTTGATTGATGAAATGGTACAGCAAGGTGTGCCATTGAATGTGGTCACATATACTGTGCAAGTTGATGGCCTTTGCAAAGAGGGGAAGATTGCCGAAGCGGAGGATGTTTTTAGGCTGATGGAGAAAGCTGGCGTCAAAGCCAATGAGTTGTTGTACACTACACTAATTCATGGGCATTTTATGAATAAAAATAGTGAGAGAGCACTGGATTTGTTGAATGAGATGAAGGATAAAGGGATGGAGCTTGATGTTTCGCTTTATGGTGCCCTCATTTGTGGACTCTGTAATCTTCAGAAGGTGGATGAGGCTAAGAGTTTGTTAAATAAAATGGATGAATGTGGTCTGAAACCCAATAATATCATCTATACGAATATAATGGATGCTTGCTTTAAAGAAGTAAAAGAGTCAGAGGCCATTGCCCTGCTCCACAAGATGCAGGACTCTGGGTTCCAACTTAATGTTGTGACATATTGTGCATTGGTTGATGGTTTGTGCAAAGCAGGATCAGTTGACGAGGCAGTCTCACATTTTAACAAAATGAGAGACTTAGGATTAGAGCCTAATGTACATACTTACACCGCTTTAATTGATGGTTTATGCAAGAATGGGTGCTTAACCAAGGCTGTGGCGTTGTTGGATGAAATGGCTGGCAAGGGTTTGTCTCTGGATAAAGTTGTGTACACATCTCTTATGGATGGGTACCTGAAGCAGGGAAATCTTCAGGATGCCTTTGCACTCAAGGCCGAGATGATCAATAGTGGTTTGCAACTTGATCTCTATGGGTACACTTGTTTTGTATGGGGATTTTGTAATTTAAATATGATGCAAGAAGCTAGAGAAGTTCTTTCAGAAATGATTGGAAATGGTATTACTCCTGATACGGTAATTTACAACTGTCTGATAAGCAAATACCAGAAATTGGGGCATATTGAGGAGGCAGCCAGTCTTCAGAATGAAATGGAAAGTGTGTTACCCTCTTGTACAATTGGTGATGCTGCTCCTGGTTCTGATGGTTAAACCTGAGCATCTGCTTGTAAACAGGTAGGTGTAAAATAAATAAAACGCATCACTTCTGGACTTAACTATAAGATGTTTCTAACTTGTTACTTTCCATACAGGATAGCAGCAAAAGCCACTGAACTAAAACACTTCTCTGCTGGTTTTTTGGCTGGTTCAGACTAGTCACGAAACCGCAATTGATGCCAAATTTGAGAAACCATGTGGAAATTTCTGATTATTTAGAAACAGGTCCCAACAGACATAAGGACTGAGAAGGAACTCCCAAGTTTTGAAATGCTCCATAGGTAAGGTAAGCTCTAAACATATTGCTTCCTTTCTGGTATATTGTGTGCAAACACATTACTTTGTTGTGTGCATTTTTCCTTAGCCTTTCCATCTAGAAAGGATGATAATCTTGTTTCTACCAATATATGCTAGAGCGTATTTGATAAGATTTGTGTTCGAGTAATAGACTAAGAAGCACAGATACAAGGACGGAGACACGATGATACGCATACGGGGATACGGGATACGGCATTTTCCAAAAAACAGCCATTCGAGGATACGACAGGGTATATAAGTATTTAGAAAAATAAATATGAAATAAAGATATAATGGTAATTTTTAGATGAGATTTTTTTTAGTACTGGATATATGTTGTCTCCTTTCTATTCATGAAATATTATAGCAGTCCACTCGTAGCCCATGTAGCTCTCCGTCCACTTAGAGCCCATGTAAGGCCCAATTCTAGAAAACCCTAGCTAGTAGCGCTCTAGTTGTTCCCAACCTCCCATTCTCGTACTCCCTTTTCTCCAGCCGCGGCCAAATCGGCAACAAGAGAGGAGAAGAAACGACAACGCCACAAAATCGACAGCTTCCAGCACCCATCTTCTCCCTGCCCAATTCTTCTTCCTCGCGGGCCGTCGCAATCCCCATCTTTCTCCGTGCCCGGAGCTTCTTCCTCGTCGGTGGCCGCCTTGCCATCTTCCTCTACCAAGATTTCCTTCCTTGGCGACCATCGAGGTTACCTGCTCGACCATGGTTGCTATCGGGAGGAGAACTGGGCAGTAGCGTGGGCACTGGAGGCTGGCTGCCGAGTCCCCACCGTGTCCTCGCCGTATCTCGATTTTATTTCTTTTCTTATTCGAAAAAGATGGGATACTGCGGGATACGTGTATCCAGCCGTATCCCCCCTATCAGGACGGCAAATCGACAGTTCTGCCCGTATCAGTGCTTCTTAGTTAACATATACCGTTTGCCATGCTTCCACTAATGTTGATGCCAATAACAGATCCACGAGTGTGTAAAGCAAAACTTCGCCTATGTTGCCTCAACATAGCCGGTCCCAAGCCTGGGTAAAGGAGGAGGATTGTGATAGGCTTGGCGAGCCAACGTTAAAACTTAGCCACTCTTGTGGAGATGAAACCCCAAAGAACATTGTTGGGGCGTAACCCGCTTAGCGACGCGCCATATCGGAACCCAGGTGTGGTGTCAAATGAGCAAGGGCTGGGTCGTCACCCCCTTGGTGGCGCGACGTCTTGATCCGGATATGGTGGCAAGTGAGCAAGGATCGGGTCGTCGCATCCGTAATGGCGCGGTACATCGACGCCTGGGTCTAGTGAAAAATGAGGAAGGGTCTTCACATTTGACTTGACGAGTGCGAAGGGTAAGGAAGCTGACCGAGCCTAGGAGGATCTGCTTAGGTAGCTGGAACGTAGGGTCCCTGGCAAGTAAGCTACGGGAGATAGTTGATACAGTGGTGAGGAGAGGTGTTGATATCCTTTGCGTCCAAGAAACTAAATGGAGGGGACAGAAGGCGAAAGGGGTGGAGGATACCGGCTTCAAGCTGTAGTACACGGGGACAACTGCAAACAGAAATGGAGTAGGCATCTTAATCAACAAGAGCCTCATGTATGGGGTAGTAGACTTCAAGAGGCGTGGGGACCGGATTATCTTGGTCAAATTGGTAGTCGGGGACTTAGTTCTCAATGTTATCAGCATGTTGTCTTGCGAGTAGGCCACAGGAGAACAGTTCTGGGAAGGCCTAGAGGACATGGTTAGGAGTGTACCTATTGGTGAGAAGCTCTTCATAGGAGGAGACCTTAATGGCCACGTGGGTACATCTAACACAGGTTTTGAAGGTATGCATGTGGGCTTTGTCTATGGCATCAAGACTCAAAAAGGAGATGTCTTTAACTTTGCTCTAGCCTACGACATGATCATAGCTAGCCTACGAGATGTGACTTTTAGTAGTGGTCAACACTCTAGCCAGATTGATTTCGTCCTCTCAAGAAGAGAAGACAAGCGTGCTTGCCTAGATTGTAAGGTGATACCTGGAGAGAGTGTTGTACCTTAGCATAAGCTTGTGGTGGCTGACTTCCGCTTTCAGATTTGTGTCCAGCGAGATAAGCGCGCCAAAGTTGCTAGAACGAAGTGGTGGAAGCTCAAGGGGGAGACAGCTCAGGCTTTCAAGGAGAGGGTCATTAAGGAGGGCTCTTGGGAGGAAGGAGGTGATGCAGACAATATGTGGATGAAGATGGCGACTTGCATTCGTAAGGTGGCTTCAGAGGAGTTTGGAGTGTCCAGGGGAAGTAGAAGCGAAGCTTGGAACGATGATGTTCAGAAGGCTATTAAGGAGAAGAAAGATTGTTTCAGACGCCTACACCTGGATAGGAGTGCAGTGCAGACAACATAGAGAAGTACAAGGTGGCAAAGAAGGCTGCAAAGCAAGCTATGAGTGAAGCAAGGGGTTGGGCGTATGAGGACCTCTACCAGTGCTTAGACACGAAGGAAGGTGAAATGGATATTTATAAGATGGCCAAGATCCGGGAGAGGAAGATGAGGGATGTCGGCCAAGTCAAATGCATCAAGGACGGAGCAGATCAACTCCTGGTGAAGGACGAGGAGATTAAGCATAGATGGCGGGAGTACTTCAACAACCTGTTTAATGGAGAGAATGAGCGCTCTACCGTTGAACTGGACGACTCCTTCGATGATATCAACATGCGTTTTGTGCGGCGAGTCCAGGAGCCTGAGGTCAAGGAGGCTTTGAAAAGGATGAAAGGAGGCAAGGCGATGGGCCCGGATTGTATCCCCATTGAGGTGTGGAGAGGCCTCGGAGACATAGCGATAGTATGGCTAGCTAAGCTTTTCAACCTCATCTTTTTGGCAAACAAGATGCCAGAAGAATGGAGGAGGGGTATATTAGTACCAATCTTCAAGAACTAGGGGGATGTTCAAAGTTGTACTAATTATCGTGGAGTTAAGCTGATGAGCACAATGAAGCTCTGGGAGAGTCATTGAGCACCGCTTAAGAAGAATGACAAGCGTGACCAAAAATCAGTTTGGTTTCATGCCTGTGAGGTTGACCATGGAAGCCATTTTCTTGGTACGACAACTTATGGAGAGATACATGGAGCAAAAGAAGGACCTGCATATGGTGTTCATTGAATGGAGAAGGCCTACAATAAGATACCACGGAATGTCATGTGGTGGGCCTTGGAGAAACACAAAGTACATTACCCTCATCAAAGACATGTATGATAATGTTGTGACAAGTGTTCGAACAAGTGATGGTGACACTGATGACTTCTCGATTAAAATAGGACTGCACCAAGGGTCAATTTGGAGCCCTTATCTTTTTTGCTTTGGTGATGGATGAGGTCACAAGGGATATACAAGGAGATATCCCATGGTATATGCTCTTTGAGGATGATGTGGTGCTAGTCGATGATAGTCTGGCAGGGATTAATAGAAAGCTATGGAGACAAACCTTGGAATCGAAAGGTTTTAGGCTTGTAGAACTAAAACCGAGTACATGAGGTGCGGTTTCAGTACTACTAGGCATGAGGAGGTTAGCCTTGATGGACAGGTGGTACCTCAGAAGGACACCTTTCGATATTTGGGGTCAATGCTTCAGAAGGATGGTGATACCAATGAAGATGTGAGCCATCGAATCAAAGCCGGATGGATGAAGTGGCGCCAAGCTTCTGGCGTTCTCCGCGACGGGAGAGTGCCACAACAGCTAAAAGGTAGGTTCTATAGGACGACGATTCGACCCGCAATGTTGTATGTCGCTGAGTGTTGGCCGACTAAAAGGTGACATGTTCAACAATTAGGTGTAGCGGAGATGCGCATGTTGAGATGGATGTGTGGCTACACAAGGAAGGATTGGGTCCGGAATGATGATATACGAGATAGAGTTGGGGTAGCGTCGATTGAAGAGAAGCTTGTCTAACATCGTCTGAGATGGTTTGGGCATATTCAGCGCAGGCCTCCAGAAGCCCTAGTGCATAGCAAATGGCTAAAGCATGCTGATAATGTCAAGAGAGGTTGGGGTAGACCAAACTTGATAATGTCAAGGGAGATCTGAAGGACTGGAATATCACCAAAGAACTAGCCATGGGCAGGGGTGCGTGGAAGCTAGCTATCCATGTGTCAGAACCATGAGTTGGTTGCGAGATCTTATGAGTTTCAGCTCTAGCCTATCCATGTGTCAGAACCATGAGTTGTTGTCGTTGTTGCACGCATTTCCTCTTGATTGAGTTTAATTATTTACAAGTTATTGGTCATTAGTTGCTGCTTAGTTATTAGTTTGGTATGTTCACTATGAAACAGTTGGTTCTTTATTGGTATTAGAAAACATAAGTATCTTTTGCTATTGTGCTAGTAATGGAGCAAGCAAGCAAATGCCACTCCTACCACTTGTTTCTTTTGTCTTGCATGTTTCTTATACTCCACGTCCTTACATTGAACAACCATGTTGTTACCTTTGCGACTAATTCTTCTAGAGATTAGTACGTTGGTAACAGGACAGTGCAAATGTATTAACATCACTTAGTTAACAGCCACTGAAAATCTGTCACATTCTAAGCTGTTATCTCATTCGAGTCTCCTCATTGTTCTCTTATTGAAAACCACTAACAGTACTTTTTAACCAAGCAATCTATGATACTGGCATAACTGTTTGGTTGCTAATTCAGGTTTCATGTGTCCATGAAGAACTCGTCGTCATTTTTCCCAAACAACAGATGTCAGAGATTCATGAAGAACGACACATGGTATTTACCTCATGTTGCTGAAGAAGCTTTTGCATAAACCCAAGAGCAGATGATGTTGCACCTCTTTTATCTCGTGCTATCTTCCTTCTTTAGCAGTGGGACCTGTTAGTCGTAGTCGAACAATGGACAAAGAGGTGAAGACAACACTGTATTCTTCTAGACATTGACCTGCTGAATATTGTGGGAGCACACATTCATGTCCATCAGCGGATCGTATCACACAGTAGTCAGGTCAAATTCGTGCTCCAAGCACCTCTGTTTACCTTCATGAGGTGATAAAGTTTTCTTTGTGGTCTATGCTGAAACAGTGTTGACGTTGGTAAGATTTGCAAAGAGAAGACTGATTTTGAAGTATGCCAGGATGCTTCACATTCACTTGTTTCTGGTGGTAATATGACACATGAGAAGCATCGCAGATCATAACTCTCTGGTTTGAAACCAAGATTTGCCACTTATGCCTACTGCGATCCTTCAAAGTTCAGTATCATCAGGGATGCAGTGATCAACATGGTGTAGAATGAGTTATTATGTTTACAAGCTACGCCAATATAAATCTACCGGGAAAACGTCATAAGAGGGCTGCACTAACAGGTTCATCTTGATGTTGGGCTTGTGCATAAAATGGGCCTGCTTAACTGGTCCAGTCCTTACTTCCTGCGAACCATCAGGTGAGAAATCTATCAGTGGATGCTGGGTGTGTATCCAATTGTTGCCTGTCTCTAGCATAACGCTGGAGTTTTGATTGGTCCCCTGTTGTCTAAGAGGTTATAAGAAATTGAGTTGCAATGCTGTTTTATGTTATGGTCCATTACACACCTTATGGATACAATCTTCTGCTTGGCCAGGTTACTGCTAGTTATGCAAAGACGTGGTACTTGCAGTGAAAAGTGATGGAGTATCTTGGTGATAGATAGTGATCAAAGAACTGGAGAATGGTACTGATGTCTGTTGGTTTTGTGAAGAAGAATAAGATGATCGGGAATTTCCTGGTCCCCATAGGAATGATTCTTTTGGTGGAGGAGGCATGACGTATCGGAGTCCTGCAAGCTGCAGAATATGCTGGAACTGTTATTTTTCCTAGTCTAGCATCTCGTCTCAGACCCAAGTCAATTGGATATATTGAATAGCCAGCCATAAACTCTACATGAACCGCCTAAACAAAGTTTAAAATGAATAGGTCTAGTTTTTCTCTTTTGCACAGTTTTTTTCCTCTTCAAACAGTGTTATCTAACTATTGATTATTTTTCCCAAGTGATCTTGCAATTTGGGTATTGCATTTGTTTTATTGGTTATTTGTCGGCCCATTCACGATGTGTGGACAGTATCATCAATGATTTTGCCTTATTTACTTGGAATGTAACACTGATTATTGATGCCTGAAATCAGGCCACAAATCATGATTTTGCTTTATTTACTTTTTCGAAAAAATTGAAACACATCGAAATGGTACCAGCCGTACTTAATAATAGAAGGATTTGATATACACGATGCATGTTGTCGCCATGCTGACATGTTTTGCCTCAAGGGATTCTTTGCGTCGGATAACATAAATATTGAAGCACTGATGCTATTTTCAAGTGTGTTATCTTTAATGCTCGACCTGTTATAATTTCTCAAGTACAGTACTATAGTCAAGTTGCAGGGTGATCGAATTTCCAACTGCCGCCACACCGTCCTCAGTGGTTCCAGGACCAGCAGCGCTTTTCTTGGTGCATATTCGAGCAGCAAGCTGGTGCTCACTGCTCGGTAGAACAAAGCTGGGGCAATGTTGCCCCCTGGTATACGGTGACTACTTCCGAGGAGCAAAACTCGCAGAAGTTGCTGTGAAGATCATCTTTCATGTCGAGGCCTAGGCGGGGCTGCGCCGCTCGATGGCCCTGAGCTTGACGCCGTGCTTGAAGCCGAGCACGATCCCGAACTGGAACTCCGGCGGCGACTCCATCCGCGGCGACCGGCGGAACACGTAGCGGCGGTAGAGGTGGAACATGGCCAGCTTCACCTCCTGCAGCGCGAACCGCTGCCCGACGCACGCCCGCGGGCCCAGCCCGAATGGCACGTGCGCGTACGGGTGCCGCCGCCGCTCCTCCTCGCACCCGGCCTCGAACCGCTCCGGCCGGAACTCGCCGGGCTCCGGGAACTGCGCCGCGTCCCTCGCCAGCACCCCCGGCGCCAGCCACAGCCACGTGCCCTTCGGGAGCGCGTGGCCCCCGACCTCCACCCGCCGCGACGTCTCCCTCGCGATCAGCGGCGACACCGTGTAGAACCGCGTCGCCTCCTTTATCACCCGGTCGAGGTAGGGGAAGTTGCGCTGGAGATCGTCGGCCGTCGGCGGTGCGGCGCCGGACCGGTCGACCTCGGCGAGCAGCTTGGCCTCGACCTCCGGGTGCCCGGAGACGAGGTACACGGCGGAGGAGAGCGTGAAGGACGTGGTGGCCGACCCGGCGAGGAGGTGCTCGTAGGTGAGCGCGCCCACGTACTCCGGCGTCAGCAGCTCCCTCATCTTGTCGCCCCCGCTGTCCCGGGCGTTGAGCAGCGCCGACAGGAAGTCCCTCTGCCCTCTTCTCTTGTCCAGGTCGCGCTCCCTGCTCGCCACGATCTCCTCCACCCTCGCCCGCAGTCGGTCGTTCGTCCGCGCGATCCTCCGGTCCGCCGTCCCGGGGAGTCGCCGGAGAAGCCCCCGCGCCGGCCCCTGCAGCGCCGGCGCGACGAGGCCCAGCACAATGGAGAGGGACGCCGACAGGTCCATCTTGAGCGAGGTGGTGGAGTGGACGTGCTCGGCCATAAACTCCTCGGCCTCGCGTCCGCCATGCTCGCGCGGCGCCGAGAGCGCGAAGTCGACGCCGAACGCCGCCTGCCCGATGACGTCGGTGGCCAGCTTGAGGGCGAGGTCGGAGAAGTCGATGTCGACGTTGCCGTTCAACTGTATGGTGTCGGCGGCGCGCTCGATGCAGCGCTGCATGGTGGGGATGAGGCCGGCGAGGTGCGACGGCTGGTAGAGCGAGATGATGGTGTTCCGCATGGCCGACCACCTCTCGTCCCTCGTGAAGAAGAGGCCCTTCTGGTGGAGGTCGGAGCCGGCGATCGGCGACGGCAGGCTCCGGTTGGGGACGCTCTTGAACTGCCGCACCCCGACCTCCTTGCACAGCTCCGGGTCAGCCACGATCACCAGAGGCTGCCTCCCGAGATGGAACCTGAAGATGGGGCCGTATTTCTTGGCGAGGGCGCCAAAGACGTCGGGGCCGTGGAGGGCGAGCAGCGGCAGGTGGCCGACGATCGGCAGCGCCGGAGGGCCCGGCACGCCCCGGACTCCCCAGTAGGGCGCGTAGAAGTAGAGCGCGAAGCCGAGGAGGCAGGGCGCCAGCGTGGAGACGTATGGCAGCCATTCCCCTGCTTCCGCCATTGCTCTTCGATCCCAGCTGGGTGCTTGTGTTCTAGAGCTTGCACACTTGAGAAATGATGAATGCTGTGGATGGTTAATTGTAGCCGTCGGTGGTGCTGTGTGAGGTCGGAGGCAAAAGAGATGGGATGGGTGGAACCTGTTGATGGGTGGAACTGACTGACGGCCATTGTCGCGCATGCTCCACATTCCTGTTTCTGCAAGTGGGGACGAGGGTAGCAGAGGCTGAATCTTTTTATCTTTTTGAGTTGAGGCTGAATCATCCTTGCCATGATATAGATCGATGAAAATGTCACGAGTCATTCAAGGGAAGAATCGTGGGATCCAGTCAACTACTGCTTTTTTGACACTTGTGTTCAACACACGGTAATTTTTAGTTTAAAAAAGAGCAGTTATGATATCTTGTAGATTGAAAATTCAATCACCCAAAGCGCTACTGTTTATGTCAAAAAGAACATGGTGTGTTTAGGGGACGTGGAGTATCTGCTCCTGAGCTCAAATGCACCCTGATGAATAGTAAAATAAAAAAATAGTAGAAAAACTCAAAAAAAATCTGATTTTTTTGTTGATAAGCTTTAACAATGTTTTGTATGCTTGCAATTTCAGAACGAAATGATGTTCGTGGAAGTCGTGGCAAAAAAAAGAAAAAACTCAAAAAATTCTGATTTTTTGGTTGATAAACTTTAACAAATGTTTTGTATGCATTTCTTAAAGTTTACCACAAAAAAAACCCATAATTTTCTGAATGTTTTTAATATTATTTTCAATTTTACTATTCATCAGGGTATATTTGAGCTCGGGATCAGAATAGGACTTTCGGTGTTTAGGGCTCGTCTATACGTGACATAGTTATGT
Organism: Triticum aestivum; assembly: GCF_018294505.1. NCBI lineage: Eukaryota > Viridiplantae > Streptophyta > Magnoliopsida > Poales > Poaceae > Triticum > Triticum aestivum. The sequence goes on along the minus strand of NC_057814.1, from coordinate 468,025,511 downwards.
CATATCTGTTTGTCGCCTCCTTGTTTATTTTTTGTTCGTAGTTTTTTTTGTGCTTTGCTTATCCAGGCCACTAGAGCGGGTGCGTCTGTTAGGGAACGTAGTAATTTCAAAAAAATTCCTACGCACACACAGGATCATGGTGATGCATAGCAACGAGAGGGGAGAGTGTTGTCCACGTACCCTCGTAGACCGAAAGCGGAAGCGTTAGCACAACGCGGTTGATGTAGTCGTACGTCTTCACGATCCGACCGATCAAGTACCGAACGTACGACACCTCCGAGTTCAGCACACGTTCAGCTCGATGACTTCCCTTGAACTCCGATCCAGCCGAGCTTTGAGGGAGAGTTCCGTCAGCACGACGGCGTGGTGATGATGATGATGTTCTACCGATGCAGGGCTTCGCCTAAGCACCGCCATGATATTATCGAGGTGGATTATGGTGGAGGGGGGCACCGCACACGGCTAAGAGATCCAAGGGACCAATTGTTGTGTCTAGAGGTGCCCCCTGCCCCCGTATATAAAGGAGCAAGGGGGGAGAGGCGGCGCGCCAGGGAGGAGGCGCGCCAGGGAGGAGTCCTACTCCCACCGGGAGTAGGACTCCCTCCTTTCCTAGTTGGAGTAGGATAAGGGGGAAGGAGGAGGGAGAGAGGAAGGAAAGGGGGGCGCCGCCCCCTCCTTGTCCAATTCGGACTAGAGGGGGAGGGGGCGCGCGGCCTGCCCTGGACGCCCCTCCTCTTCTCCACTAAGGCCCATC
>NC_057814.1:468008374-468024523 GCF_018294505.1 Triticum aestivum | reverse complement strand
ACTCCGGTAAAATCCCGATTTCACTCGGAACACTTCCGATATCTAAATATAGGCTTCCAATATATCAATCTTTATGTCTCGACCATTTCGAGACTCCTCGTCATGTCCGTGATCACATCCGGGACTCCGAACTACCTTCGGTACATCAAAACACATAAATTCATAATATAACCGTCATTGAACTTTAAGCGTGCGGACCCTACGGGTTCGAGAACTATGTAGACATGAACGAAACATGTCTCCGGTCAATAACCAATAGCGGAACCTGGATGCTCATATTGGCTCCCATTCTATGAAGATCTTTATCGGTCAAACCGCATAACAACATACGTTGTTCCCTTTGTCATCGGTATGTTACTTGCCCGAGATTCGATCGTTGGTATCTCAATACCTAGTTCAATCTCGTTACCGGCAAGTCTCTTTACTCGTTCCGTAATACATCATCCCGCAACTAACTCATTAGTTGCAATGCTTGCAAGGCTTATAGTGATGTCCATTACCGAGTGGGCCCAGAGATACCTCTCCGACAATGGGAGTGACAAATCCTAATCTTGAAATACGCCAACCCAACAAGTACCTTCGGAGACACCTGTAGAGCACCTTTATAATCACCCAGTTACGTTGTGACGTTTGGTAGCACACAAAGTGTTCCTATGGTAAATGGGAGTTGCATAATCTCATAGTCATAGGAACATGTATAAGTCATGAAGAAAACAATAGCAGAATACTAAACGATCGAGTGCTAAGCTAACGGAATGGGTCAAGTCAATCACATCATTCTCCTAATGATGTGATCCCGTTAATCAAATGACAACTCATGTCAATGGCTAGGAAACATAACCATCTTTGATCAACGAGCTAGTCAAGTAGAGGCATACTAGTGACACTCTGTTTGTCTAAGTATTCACACAAGTATTATGTTTTCGGTTAATACAATTCTAGCATGAATAATAAACATTTATCATGATATAAGGAAATAAATAATAACTTTATTATTGCCTCTAGGGCATATTTCCTTCAGTCTCCCACTTGCACTAGAGTCAATAATCTAGATTACACAGTAATGATTCTAACACCCATAGAGCCTCGGTGCTGATCATGTTTTGCTCGTGGAAGAGGCTTAGTCAACGGGTCTGCAACATTCAGATCCGTATGTATCTTGCAAATTTCTATGTCTCCCACCAGGACTTGATCCCGGATGGAGTTGAAGCGTCTCTTGATGTGCTTGGTTCTCTTGTGAAATCCGGATTCCTTTGCCAAGGCAATTGCACCAGTATTGTCACAAAAGATTTTCATTGGACCCGATACACTAGGTATGACACCTAGATCGGATATGAACTCCTTCATCCAGACTCCTTCATTTGCTGCTTCCAAAGCAGCTATGTACTCCACTTCACACGTAGATCCTGCCACAACGCTTTGTCTAGAACTGCACCAACTGACAGCTCCATCGTTCAATGTAAACACGTATCCGGTTTGCGATTTAGAATCGTCCGGATCAGTGTCAAAGCTTGCATCGACGTAACCATTTACGACTAGCTCTTTGTCACCTCCATAAATGAGAAACATATCCTTAGTCCTTTTCAGGTATTTCAGGATGTTCTTGACCGCTGTCCAGTGATCCACTCCTGGATTACTTTGGTACCTCCCTGCTAAACTTATAGCAAGGCACACATCAGGTCTGGTACACAGCATTGCATACATGATAGAGCCTATGGCTGAAGCATAGGGAACATCTTTCATCTTCTCTCTATCTTCTGCAGTGGTCGGGCATTAAGTCTTACTCAACTTCACACCTTGTAACACAGACAAGAACCTTTTCTTTGCTTGATCCATTTTGAACTTCTTCAAAACTTTGTCAAGGTATGTGCTTTGTGAAAGTTCAATTAAGCGTCTTGATCTATCTCTATAGATCTTGATGCCCAATATATAAGCAGCTTCACCGAGGTCCTTCATTGAAAAACTCTTATTCAAGTATCCCTTTATACTATCCAGAAATTCTATATCATTTCCAATCAGCAATATGTCATCCACATATAATATCAGAAATGCTACAGAGCTCCCACTCACTTTCTTGTAAATATGGGCTTCTCCAAAGGTCTGTATAAAACCATATGCTTTGATCACACTATCAAAGCGTTTATTCCAACTCCAAGAGGCTTGCACCAGTCCATAAATGGATCGCTGGAGCTTGCACACTTTGTTAGCTCCCTTTGGATCGACAAAACCTTCCGGCTGCATCATATACAACTCTTCTTCCAGAAATCCATTCAGGAATGCAGTTTTGACATCCATTTGCCAAATTTCATAATCATAAAATGCGGCAATTGCTAACATGTTTCGGACAGACTTAAGCATCGCTACAGGTGAGAAAGTCTCATCGTAGTCAATCCCTTGAACTTTTCGAAAACCTTTTGCAACAAGTCAAGCTTTATAGACAGTAACATTACCGTCAGCGTCAGTCTTCTTCTTGAAGATCCATTTATTCTCAATAGCTTGCCGATCATCGGGCAAGTCAACCAAAGTCCACACTTTGTTCTCATACATGGATCCCATCTCAGATTTCATGGCCTCAAGCCATTTTGCGGAATCTGGGCTCACCATCGCTTCTTCATAGTTCGTAGGTTCGTCATGGTCTAGTAACATAACCTCCAGAACAGGATTACCGTACCACTCTGGTGCGGATCTTACTCTGGTTGACCTACGAGGTTCAGTAACAACTTGATCTGAAGTTTCATGATCATCATCATTAACTTCCTCACTAATTGGTGTAGGTGTCACAGGAACCAGTTTCTGTGATGAACTACTTTTCAATAAGGGAGCAGGTACAGTTACCTCATCAAGTTCTACTTTCCTCCCACTCACTTCTTTCGAGAGAAACTCCTTCTCTAGAAAGTATCCAAATTTAGCAACGAAAGTCTTTCCTTCAGATCTGTGATAGAAGGTGTACCCAACAGTTTCCTTTGGGTATCCAATGAATACACATTTCTCCGATTTGGGTTTGAGCTTATCAGGTTGAAGCTTTTTCACATAAGCATCGCAGCCCCAAACTTTAAGAAACGACAACTTTGGTTTCTTGCCAAACCACAGTTCATAAGGCGTCGTCTCAACAGATTTCGATGGTGCCCTATTTAACGTGAATGCAGCCGTCTCTAAAGCATAACCCCAAAATGATAGCGGTAAATCAGTAAGAGACATCATAGATCACACCATATCTAGTAAAGTACGATTACGACGTTCGGACACACCATTACGCTGTGGTGTTCCGGGTGGCGTGAGTTGCGAAACTATTCCGCATTGTTTCAAATGAAGACCAAACTCGTAACTCAAATATTCTCCTCCACGATCAGATCGTAGAAACTTTATTTTCTTGTTACGATGATTTTCAACTTCACTCTGAAATTCTTTGAACTTTTCAAATGTTTCAGACTTTATGTTTCATCAAGTAGATATACCCATATCTGCTTAAATCATCTGTGAAGGTGAGAAAATAACGATACCCGCCGCGAGCCTCAACATTCATCGGACCACATACATCTGTATGTATGATTTCCAACAAATTTGTTGCTCGCTCCATAGTTCCGGAGAACAGCGTTTTAGTCATCTTGCCCATGAGGCACGGTTCGCAAGTACCAAGTGATTCATAATCAAGTGGTTCCAAAAGTCCATCAGTATGGAGTTTCTTCATGCGCTTTACACCAATATGACCTAAACGGCAGTGCCACAAATAAGTTGCACTATCATTATCAACTCTGCATCTTTTGGCTTCAATATTATGAATATGTGTATCACTACTATCGAGATTCAATAAAAATAGACCACTCTTCAAGGGTGCATGACGATAAAAGATATTACTCATATAAATAGAACAACCATTATTCTCTGATTCAAATGAATAACCGTCTCGCATCAAACAAGATCCAGATATAATGTTCATGCTCAACGCTGGCACCAAATAACAATTATTCAGGTCTAAAACTAATCCCGAAGGTAGATGTAGAGGTAGCGTGCCGACCGCGATCACATCGACTTTGGAACCATTTCCCACGCGCATCGTCACCTCGTCCTTAGCCAATCTTCGCTTAATCCGTAGTCCCTGTTTCGAGTTGCAAATATGAGCAACAGAACCAGTATCAAATACCCAGGTGCTACTGCGAGCATTAGTAAGGTACACATCAATAACATGTATATCACATATACCTTTGCTCACCTTGCCATCCTTATTATCCGCCAAATACTTGGGGCAGTTCCGCTTCCAGTGACCAATCTGTTTGCAATAGAAGCACTCAGTCTCAGGCTTTAGGTCCAGACTTGGGTTTCTTCTCCTGAGCAGCAACTTGTTTGTTGTTCTTCTTGAAGTTCCCCTTCTTCTTCCCTTTGCCTTTTTCTTGAAACTGGTGGTCTTATTGACCATCAACACTTGATGCTCCTTCTTGAGTTCTACCTCCGCAGCTTTTAGCATTGCGAAGAGCTCGGGAATCGTCTTATCCATCCCTTGCATGTTATAGTTCATCACGAAGCTCTTGTAGCTTGGTGGCAGTGATTGAAGAATTCTGTCAACGACGCTATCATCCGGAAGATTAACTCCCAGTTGAATCAAGTGATTGTTATACCCAGAAATTCTGAGTATATGCTCACTGACAGAACTATTCTCCTCCATCTTACAGCTGTAGAACTTATTGGAGACTTCATATCTCTCAATCCAGGCATTTGCTTGAAATATTAACTTCAACTCCTGGAACATCTCATATGCTTCATGACGTTCAAAACATCGTTGAAGTCCCGGTTCTAAGCCGTAAAGCATGGCACACTGAACTATCGAGTAGTCATCAGTTTTGCTCTGCCAGACGTTCATAACATCTGGTGTTGCTCCTGCAGCAGGTCTGGCACCTAGCGGTGCTTCCAGGACGTAATTCTTCTGTGCAGCAATGAGGATAATCCTCAAGTTACGGACCCAGTCCGTGTAATTGCTACCATCATCTTTCAACTTTGCTTTCTCAAGGAACGCATTAAAATTCAGCGGAACAACAGCACGAGCCATCTATCTACAATCAACATAGACAAGCAAAATACTATCAGGTACTAAGTTCATGATAAATTTAAGTTCAATTAATCATATTACTTAAGAACTCCCACTTAGATAGACATCCCTCTAAGAATACCGCCGAACCAAAGTATGACATGCTGGGAATTGTTGGGACAAACTCTTTTTATGATTATTGAGAATTACAGAGGCCAACTGCACAACCTTGGTTTTGATCCCAACGGAGAACATCTCATTCCATTGCCGAATTAATCTAGACTCTATAGATTTCTTGAAATGCATCTGCATCTGCAAATCCGAAACCTTGTTCGCTGCATCTAGACTCTAAAGATTCCTTTCAAGTATCATTATGTATTTGCTTCATTTGGATCAATATGTTGTGGATCCTATTTTTCCTTTTTTTTAATTTAAACAATGAGGTTGAAATGTTGACGAAATATTTGCACCATTGACATCAATGTTTGAATCAATATGTTGTGGAAATTAGTTGAAAAATGGGGTTTAATTTTTTAAGAAGAAATGCGAATAACAAAGGAAAAGCTTTAGGGAACTACAATTTTGGGGATGGTTTATAAACTGAAAATCTACCCTCCTAATACCTAGGAAATTGGGGGAATTAAATTTTGAAGGTAGATTTTTGGATACTGACTTTTGAGATGAATTAGAGTTACCCTAAGTCAAAGATAAAAAAAGCTTTAAAGTTGTAAAGGTTATTGCTAACGACCTTTATTAAAAACCAACGAACTACAGTTCTGGGATGGGTTAGAATCCACCCTCCCAATATTGTGGATTTTTTTGCATAATTATGTTTTGAATATGGGTCCGGAGATGAATTAGAGTTAGTAAAAGTTGTTTTCAAAAAATATATATTAATATGGCAAAGATATCAATTACACTCAGTTTCTGCACTAACAAGATGTCTCAAAGACATCCAAGATGCACATAGCCTGAAAAGGAAAAATATATTAAAACAGTGATCAACTCCTCTCAGCACTCAGCAGCAACACACAAACCACCACCAAAAACAACACTCGAAAAACATAAAAGGTCTCTAAAAGCGACGCCTTCAAGAAGGAAACCGTGCACAAGCGCCGTCGTCGCCCGATCTAAGATCTTATGTTTTCACCCTGAAGAAAGTTCGAACTTCTCAAAATAGTACCTTCAGCAAGACAATGCCAGGCACAACCAATGAAGGTCAGACCTTAGGTTTTCAACCTGAAAGTCACGACTCGGCACCCAAGGAGGACCACCAAAAATGAAATCCTCCAGTGTTCGCGCCCCCACTTGTCACTGCTGCTTCTAAAAGTTATCAGACACATGGCTGGCTCCATCGCCTCCAAGGCCCCCTCCGCCTTACTGATTCTTCGATCTCAGCCACCAGGACTTTCTCCGTCGCTTTCTACGCCATGAAAATCGAGATACCGACATGTCCCATGGTGTCAACAAACAACAGAGCTTTGTGCCGCGCCCTCATGAAGGTGTGTAGGCTGATATGGGCGCGCATGATCGAATTCTATACGATCCAGATATCCTTGAGCAAGACCTCCGGCAGCAGTTTCGGAACACGTTGACGGCCGGATCGAGGAGGGCCAATCATGGTTGAAATATTTTTTATTAACTGAAATTATACGAGAACGACCTTTACTAAAAATAGAAGAAACATAAAGTTGACCCTGCACTATTCTAGCACGTCCTTGGAGACGCGCCAACCAAACCCATCCACCTGTGTATTAAAGAAAAGGGTTAAAATCTCAATCAATCAACTTGTCGTCACCGTGGAGTATCATTCTCCAACGGCCCTTCATAGTTCCACAAACAACTCGCCTCGAATTTAACCATTCATTCCAGCTACGTACATTTGATCAATCCAACTTCACAGACCTTGCACATCCATGGAGCAAAACAGCACGCTTCTTCAGCGCGTGCTGCAGAAGGCAGCACGAGCAGCAAGAACCATCGCTTACCTCCGCCCATCTCCTCCTCCGACACCGTCAACACCCTGCCGCCGTCTCCCGCCCAGCCTGCTGGACTGCACTGACGACGACGACGGCGGGTCTCCGAGCTTCCACACGGCGGCAAGCACGCCAGCGGAGACGCCGCCGTCCGTCCACTCGACGACAGACAGCCCTGGCTCCGCCGACATCGACAGCCGCGCCGCGGAGTTCATCGAGCAGTTCCGGCGAAACGCGTCCCTCGAGCTGCGGTACTGCTCCCCGGTGACCCCCGCCAGGCCGCCCGCGTCGCCGGACACCTAATTCAACCTCTCGAGGCTGCACAGCCCGGCGCTGGCACATGCGCCGCCGATGTGCGGGAGGAGCTCGCCGAGGGCGAGCGCGAGCGCAACGTCCATCAAGTGGCCGAGCAGCACGTGCCTTGGAAGGAGGCCCACTGTTCAGGTGTAGCAGTAGCGGTGAGCCGGTGATGATCCGCATGCAAACCGGAAGAGTCGGGTTCGATCGGCCACGCCCAAAGTTCAGATAAAGCTCTGATCGCCAGTTGGCAAGGGGATGCCTCTGCTCTCCAGGACCCTCGATCTCAACCAAGATGGTTCTGTTTTCACGACCTTTTGCTCTCTTTGTTCATATTGTGACTATTTCCTTTCGAACTCTATAGGAACAGCCGAACAGCAAGAGCGTCTGTCTTTTGCTATGGATCCACACAAATGATTCAATTATATTATATTAGTTATCCCTAGCTTTTATATTTCTTTATAGAGAGAGTACTATATACTACTCCCTTCTTCTCAAAATAGGTGACTCAACTTTGAGACGGAGGAAGTAGTATAGAATATAGAATGTATTGAACTAGTAGTACTCCATTCGAAATAAGTGTTGCAATTTTGATCTAAGGCTATGACACTTATTTTGGATCGGAGAAAGTATAGTTTATAGGGTGTTTTACATTTGTGTCCCTAACTTGAACCCACTATTCAGATTTAACCTTAATTTTAAAGTGTGTTTAAATTTGCCTCTCTGCAGTTAAATGCCCTTACAGAAATGTCTTTATGTGTCGTTATCGTCCAGTCAAAGGGCTTTGACCGTCGACGGGGCGTTTGCTGAACATTTTACCCTTATCTCCATGTGTCACTTACGGGTATCCAGAGATTCTCTTTAAAAGGAAACAACTCTCTCTCTCCCTCTCCTCACTTTCACTTACCGGTGGGCCCCTCATCCATAGGAAAAAAATAACAGGAAAGTAAAAAAAATAGCCGCAGCTCCGATGACCAAAACCACGACAGCAACGGCCGGAATAGCAACTCCGGCCACCATTTGGTTGGCGGGGGGCACGGTTCGAACGAGTGCCACATGGCGCATGGAATAGCACCAGCGGCGCGCGCACGGGTTGTCGGAATCAACCATGGCCACGAGTTGGGTAGCGGCGGACGGCGGTGCTCGACGGATTCGAGTAGGCGGGCACGTATCCAGTGGCTTAGGGGGCTGGGTGACATCATAAGGGCACACGACACACAGATTCATTTGTGGTTTAGCAGCATAGGAGCGACGAATCGACGATTGTGCTCCGGTTGCCACAGATGAGGAAGACGGTCGATCCGCTCGCATTAGGGCGGTCCTGCCCGAGCTAATCCTAGGAGGCAACGTAGTCGAGGTGTGCGCATCTTGTCGTGGAATTGTCACGGCAGATGTCCTTAGTGTCAGGACTTAGTCGCGAGGCCAGCGCATCTATGTGGTAGCTTGAGAGGGGTTGATTGGGATGAGAGACGCAGGGCGGATCAACGCACAAGACAAGGGTTTAGACAGCTTCAGGCCCCGGGAAACATCATCCGGTAATAGCCCTACATGCTGTTTGAGGCTAGGTCTCATTATGCTCATGAGAGAGTCGCCGGTAAGCCGGCTCTTTGTGTCTAGCCTTAGAGATTGTTTCTTGTTGCTTGTCCCTCTTTGAGGTGCCCTGCCCCTCCTTATATAAGTTAGAGGGGCGGGTTACATGTGGAGTCCTAGTAGGATTAGGACTAGTCTATTTTCTCTTATAAATTAATTACAAGTCCGGGTCTTGCTTCCTTGTAAAGGAAATATTCGTCATCCCTTTCCTTTTAAGCCGGCCCATCATAAACGTGAGCCGGCCTTCTGGGCCTTGGGCCTAGTCTTCTATCTAACCCGCCGTCGGGGTCATCCGTGAGTCCTCAGGCTCGTGAGTCGTCTGGCTGTGAGCCGCCAGACCCGTGAGTCGCCAGTCCTCCGGTGGGTCACGGTGAAGCGCCAAGTCCGGCCGGGTCATACTTCCGGCCGGGTCATACCGCGGGGTATATCCCCGACATTAGCCCCCAGTTTAAGTTGGATTTATCCATGTTAAACTAATCTGTAATATAAACACAAGAACAAATTTGACAGGTTGTGTTCCGGGTTAAATATTCTTTGTAAGCCGGCACATGATCATCCTTAAGTCCTTGTCATCTTCCTTCTTGATATGTATCCATAATCTCATAGCAAATCTCTTTAGCAGATATGTTCAAATTTTGCCAATGCAAAAAATCCAGATACTTCCTTTGAAAAATCTGGGTCAACAGGCCAGCTTCAGAGTCAATTTGCTGACATTGGTCTCTTGTTGAGAAATATTGTAAGAGATAATCCACTTGAGTCGGCTTTCAATGCTCTGACTTGACAAAAATATTGGTCTTCAAATATTCAACTTATATTCAGCCGGCTTAAAGATATAAAACTTGCCGGTTTATGAGTACCAAAATTGCCGGGTTATAAATAGATGATGCCAAGTCATAATTGTCGCCGACGCCGGTTTATGATTGTTAATGACGCCGGTTTACAGACACAGGGTCATAATGATTGGTGACACCGGATCAATCTGGTTTTGCTCAAAACAGAGAAATTGAAGATATTTCTTTGATAATAATATAATACCTGTAGCCCCCAAGTCTTGAGCAGAACAAAGCGACGGCTTAAGACTTGCTTCAATATGAATACTGCCACTTTGAAGAAATCCATGTTGTTCATCCCAATCACTAGTAAAAACTGAATATTCCATATTATGTAGCCCCCAAGTGCCGGGTTGTCATGCTTGCAGCAACCTGGGACTTGTAATTGCCCGATTCTCAAAAACTTCAACCAGTGTAGCCCCCAAGGGCCGGGTCATTATGCAATAATGAGCAGGGACTTTATAAATATGACCATGTAAATTTGAACAGCAATGTGTAGCCCCCAAGGGCCGGCTTAGTAAGATAATACTGAGCTGGGACTTTTCATTGAAAATAATCATATGATGTAACCCTCACCATGGGGCTTGAACCCACGTCCACAAGGTTAAGAGCTTTGTGCTTTACCAACTAAACAGTGGATCCTTCAATATAATGGATTAAGACTTATGTACCTTGAATTATTGACAGGAGCAATTGGTAGCCCCCAAGGGCCGGTTTATCATAATATGATGAGTCGGGTCTTCAACAAGGCCAATAAAAAGTAATCTTGCATTAGCCCCCAAGTGCCATGGTGCATGCTGGCAGTGACATGGGACTTGCACATTTGATGTAATCTCAATTTGAATAATGTAGCCCCCAAGTGCCGGGTTGTAAGCCTGCAGCGACTCGGGACTATTCCTTCCATTGTAGAATAAATCATATCCATTGATAAAATAATAGCCATTGCGCTGAAGCGACTTTGAAAACCTCAATCATAATATTAGTTTCTGATAACCATAATAAAAATCCAGCCATGTTGGCTATTAAAGATTTGACTAACCCGGTTTGAAAACCTCAATCATTCAAATCATAATGAAAATCCAGCCAAGTTTAGCTATTTAAAGATTCCAAATACCTTATCTGTTGACAAGTAAATCCGGAGTTTAAATACCCGGCGGCTCTTGGCCGATGGCGATTTATTATGCCTCCATTGTAAGCCGGAATTTTTACAACCCGGCGGCTTATAGCCTTTGAGAAAACCAAGAATTGATAACCCTTTTGAGACACCAATTTCAATCTTTGATGATGGGCTTGAACTTAATCATTTATGTAAGTCATAGCCCTGTAAATCCTGCACAGAGTTCAAACAACATATGCCCTGGCGACTTAACGTTAAAAGCCAGGGCGGGTAACCACCCAAATGTAGTCTTATCCTGCACACAAGTAGATCACAAGATCGCTTGGCGGTTTACCGCAGGGCGGGTCATAATATCTTACATATAACCACTGTGATATTGAATTTGTACTGCCGGTTTACATGACCTGTGCAGTAAGGGTGAGAACCCGATCCTTAGAAGCCAATGCTTCCACATAGATGATGATTGTCATAAGCTGGCGATTTATCATCGAAAATCAAGCCGGGTTAAATAGCAACCACTCATATACACTTCAGATATGAAAAAAGAGCTTCAAATAAAATCCAAAAATTGTTTGCAAAAAGAGACTTCGAAAATTTTTGAGGCTTCTGATTCGAATACGATCAGAAAACCATCCCAAAGGGGTTAAGCTAAGATTCGAATACGATCATATAGCCCCCAGTGGCTTTGGCGTTGCCGATCAAGAGGGTACCGACAGCTATGTTCTCTTTGGTTCGAATACGACCTATGTTTGAACAGGAAGCCCCCAAATGACCTTGAGAGTTGTTTAACGACGCTGATTCGAATACGATCCACGTCGGTTCCCAAAGGGGGTTGAGCTATGGTTCAAATATGACCAAGAAACTCCCCAATGAGCTCGGCAGTGTGCCGATCAAAAGGGTATCGACAGCTATGTTCTCTTTGGTTCGAATACGACCTATGTTTGAACAGGAAGCCCCCTAGTGATCATGAGAATATTTAACGACTCTGATTCGAATACGATCAGGGTCACACCAAAAGGGTTAAGCTAAATTCAAATACGATCAGCTCCCAATGGTCATTAAAGCAGGGTACCTATATTTGAGTTGTGCTTTGTAACAGACTCTCTTTGGTCCCTTTAATTTTTACTGAGAACTCGAACTTTGCGAGAGATAACCTCTTTTTGAACCGGAAATTTGTAAACCGGATATTAAGAGCTTCAAAGCTTTATAAGATACAAATTTACCTTGAGCCGGACGATTGAACCGGATTTGAGAGCTTCAAAACTTTGCGGGAGAAAGATATCTCTTGAACCGGATTTTAAACCGGAATCTTTATTTGAACCAACAATTTTCTGACGGCCTTTAAAGTTTCATCAATATGTAGCAGCCTCCGAAACCGGGTTATCATTCCCTCCAACGACCCGGGGTTCCCGAGTCATGTCATTGTAGCCCCCGAGTCTCAAGATGACTCGAGGAGTTGGCTTGAGATTCTCCATATTTAACCGTGATATAAACCGGCATAACTTGTATATCATTGGTGTTGATAACACGATGTGTATCCACAGAAGGTTAAGGTGACTGCGGCGGGTTATAAATGATCCCGTATGAGCCATGTTAACAACTCGGCCAATGGTTCCTTCCAACTGGCTGTTTGAAGTTTAACCAAACTGTAGTGACGGCGACTCGTGCACCTGCCCATTGAACCATCCAGTGCAGACGACGGCTGATAATATATGATAATTTGCCTCCAGTTTGTTGGAAGAAAACCGGGCTTCCCAAGTAGTGACTTGCTCATAATCAATAAACAACTCATCCAGCCAAGTGCGGCCTGGTGTGTTGATGTAGATCAGGCCGCGAGAGACGGACGGTAAAGACGATCGTAACATTAGAGGCGGCACAGACAGATGAGTCGGCCGTGACGTTGTAAACCGGTGCGGACGGGTGAGTTGTCCTCCTTGTTGTAAGCTGGCGTGGTCGCGAGAGACGGCCACGGCGTGGTAAGCCGGCGCGGTCGCGAGAGACGGCCACGACGTTGTAAGCCGGTGCGAGGGTCCGTTGAATAACGAAGACCACCTATGCCAAAAGATGTTGGCGTGCCTCCATCTCCGCAGTATAATATCACTTTTTGTCATAAATAATTGCCCTGTATAAGCAATATTGCAGACCAAGGCAAACATAAACTATTCTTTGACAAAAATAATATGTACTAAAAATATATTTTAGATGGATATCACCTGATGTGTTTAGGCCGAAAATAATCCGCCATGAAGTTGATGATCACTAAGTGAAACTGGAATCCTTCACGGGTGAATCGGCCGTGGGAACAGACAGATAAACCGGCCACGGTGTTTGTGAGCCGGTGCGGACGAGCAAGTTGTCCTCCGCGTTGTAAGCCGGCGCGGACGCGTGAACCGGCCGCGAGGGCGGACGGGCAAGTCGTCCGCGGCGTTGTAAGGCGGTGCGGACGGGCGAGTCGGCCGGCGCATTGATGTAATCCGGATCATGACACGCCAGTCCGTGAAGCCGCGTGGTACCGCCGAACGTGCCTCCGTGGCATAACACCACTTTGTATGAATGATTCTCCTGCATATGAAAATACCGTAGAGCAGAGTAGTTGTGCTCATAGCAATTAAAGTATATTAAGAAAAATGCATAGGAGAAATAACACCTGATTCGCGCGGACTAAGGAGGGGCAGGGCGGGGGAGACGCCTGCGTGGGAGGCAGTGTGGGTAATGGTTGACAAGGCAATGTGTTGGTCCAGTCTGCGGCCAGTGGCAACAGAGACGCTCGCGAGCGATCGCCAAGTCCTTCTCCGAATTGTGGATTTTTTTACGCGTTCACGCAATTGTAGCCAGCCAATCCAATAATTTCCTTGTTCTTTTCCCGATCTACTAGTACTCAAACAGTACTATCCTTTTTTACAGTACTAGTGGAAGCGCTTGGGGGCTCTTTGGATTTGACTCGGGCTTCAGGCTAGAAAAAGTAGTGACAATGACTGATTTGACGTATCTGCTTCACGTGCACTACTACTTGAAGTAGTACCTTTCCTTCGATCTTTGCTCCATGCTCGTGGAAGTAGCAGCAACAGCGTACACTGATACGCCTTAGGACTTGATGCGAGCGCCCGGATGATTGTTTCTCAGATCCAACTTGTACTAGTAGCACTTGGTCCTTTTAAAAAGTTGGCAGCAAGCCTAGGGTGCCACGCCATGCAATAGTGATGCTCCGAGTTGGGTTTGGACACTGGACGACAGAACCGTCAAAGTCTTTCGGTCTCCGCAAGTTGCACGTCGTATCGATTGATTTTAGATGCAGGATTTCGACCCTCAATGACAACGGAAATTAATCCAGCCCCGACGGATCATCTGGTGGTGTGCGCTGGCGCATAAACACGACCCTAATTTTCTCCTTTGATCTTTAAATCATGTATACGTCGCTTTGACTATTTGTTGATGATGTTGTCTTCTGCGCCGACTTCTTTTTCATCCGGAAAATTGCAAACTTCTCAATCCTTTTAGGGAAATCCCTTCAAGAACTCAACACCACCGTGCGCAGGCCCCACGGTGGGCGCCAACTGTCGTGGAATTGTCACGGCAGATGTCCTTAGTGTCAGGACTTAGTCGCGAGGCCAGCGCATCTATGTGGTAGCTTGAGAGGGGTTGATTGGGATGAGAGACGTAGGGCGGATCAACGCACAAGACAAGGGTTTAGACAGCTTCAGGCCCCGGGAAACATCATCCGGTAATAGCCCTACATGCTGTTTGAGGCTAGGTCTCATTATGCTCATGAGAGAGTCGCCGGTAAGCCGGCTCTTTGTGTCTAGCCTTAGAGATTGTTTCTTATTGCTTGTCCCTCTTTGAGGTGCCCTGCCCCTCCTTATATAAGTTAGAGGGGCGGGTTACATGTGGAGTCCTAGTAGGATTAGACTAGTCTATCTTCTCTTATAAGTTAATTACAAGTCCGGGTCTTGCTTCCTTGTAAAGGAAATATTCGTCATCCCTTTCCTTTTAAGCCGGCCCATCATAAACGTGAGCCGGCCTTCTGGGCCTTGGGCCTAGTCTTCTATCTAACCCGCCGTCGGGGTCATCCGTGAGTCCTCAGGCTCGTGAGTCGTCTGGCTGTGAGCCGCCAGACCCGTGAGTCGCCAGTCCTCCGGTGGGTCACGGTGAAGCGCCAAGTCCGGCCGGGTCATACTTCCGGCCGGGTCATACCGCGGGGTATATCCCCGACACATCTCCTGGACAACTTTTCATGGCGACGGGAGGATGATGGTCGCGCTGAGGGCGAAGGTCATGGCGACGGGAGTTCTCAGATGCGCGCGGGGAGGAGAGCGAGTGGGGGAAGTGAGGGAAAACTAGCTAGGGTTGTCCAGGGAGCTGCCGGTGTCGCTAAGTAGCCCTCCTCGAGCTACTGTGGTGGCAGCTGCCGAACATCTGCCGATGAGGGCGCGTACCGGCGTGTGCGCAGTTGACAAGCTAAGCTAAGTTGGGTTGGGCCTGCCGCTATTCACTTGGGCCAAAGGGTAATCTCTCTCTCTCTCTCTCTCTCTCTCTCTCTCTCTCTCTTCGTCTTTTAATTTATATTTTTTCCAGGGCAAAAATGTCCAGCAAACGCCCCATAGATGGTCAAAACCCTTTGACTGGAAGGTAACTGTTGGGAAACGTTGCGTGGAAAACAAAATCTACGCACACGCAATGATCTATCCATGGAGATGCATAGCAACGAGGGGGAGAGTGTGTCTACGTACCCTCGTAGACCGTAAGCGGAAGCGTTTCTCAACGCGGTTGATGCAGTCGAACTTCTTCGCACTTTAACCGATCAAGTACCGAACGCACGGCACCTCCGCGTTCTGCACACGTTCAGCTTGATGACGTCCCTCGCCTTCTTGATCCAGCAAGACTGAGGTAGTAGATGAGTTCTGTCAGCACGACGGCATGGTGACGGTGATGGTGAAGTGATCCTCACAGGGCTTCGCCTAAGCACTATGAAAATATGACCGAGGGTGTAAACGGTGGAGGGGGCGCCGCACACGGCTAGGCAATTGTCTGGTGTGTGCTAGGCGCCCCCTCCCACATATAGGTGGGAGGGAGGGAGGAGCAGCCAAAGGAGGCGCCTAAGTAGGAGGAATCCTACTTGGGGTCCCTCCCAAGCCGCGCCCCCTTCTTTCCTTATTTGGAGTGCGGGGAAAGGCAGGGGAGGGTGGCGCCCCTCCCTTTCCTTTCTCCCATGAGAGGGAAAGGCAGGAGGGGCTAGCCCTCCCCCTTTTCCTTCCCTAGGGCTGTCCAAACAAGTGGAGGGGCGCACCAGCCCCCTAGTGGGCTGGTTTGTCCCTCCCTTTG
>NC_057814.1:467997001-468008106 GCF_018294505.1 Triticum aestivum | reverse complement strand
GATTCCTTCTCGGTACGTCCCGAAACAGTTCCGGTGTCCAAATACCATTGTCCTATATATCGATCTTTACCTCTCGGCCATTTCGAGACTCCTCGTCATGTCCGTGATCTCATTTGGGACTCCGAACAACATCCGGTCACCAAATCATATAACTCATATAACACTATATCGTCAACGAACGTTAAGCGTGCGGACCCTACGGGTTCGAGAACTATGTAGACATGACCGAGACACCTCTCCGGTCAAAACCAATAGCGGAACCTGGATGCCCATATTGGCTCCTACATATTCTACGAAGATCTTTATCGGTCGAACCGTTATGACAACATATGTAATTCCCTTTGTCTATAGGTATGTTACTTGCCCGAGATCCGATCGTCGGTATCTTCATACCTAGTTTAATCTCGTTACCGGCAAGTCTCTTTACTCGTTCTGTAATACATCACCTCGCGACTAACTCCTTATTCATTTGCTTGCAAGCTTATGATGAGTATTACCGAGAGGGCCCAGAGATACCTCTCCGATACTCAGAGTGACAAATTCTAATCTCGATCTATGCCAACTCAACAAACACCTTCGGAGATACCCGTAGAGCATCTTTATGATCACCCAGTTACGTTGTGACGTTTGATAGCACACAAGGTATTCCTCCGTTATCCGGGAGTTGCATAATCTCATAGTCGAAGGAATATGTATTTGAAATGAAGAAAGCAATAGCAACAAACTGAACGATCATTATGCTAAGCTAACGGATGGTTCTTGTCCATCACATCATTCTCCTAATGATGTGATCCCGTTATCAAATGACGACACATGTCTATGGTTAGGAAACCTTAACCATCTTTGATCAACAAGCTAGTTTAGTAGAGGCTTACTAGGGACACGGTATTTGTTTATGTATTCACACATGTATTTAGGTTTCCGATCGATACAATTATAGCATGAATAATAAACATTTATCATGAATAAGAAAATATAAAATAACAACTTTATTATTGCCTCTAGGGCATATTTCCTTCAGTCTCCCACTTTCACTAGAGTTAAAAATCTAGTTCACATCACCATGTGAATAACACCCATAGTTCACATCACCATGTGAATAACACCCATAGTTCACATCGCCATGTGATTAACACCTATAGTTCACACCGCCATGTGACCAACACCCAAAGGGTTTACTCGAGTCAATAATCTAGTTCACATCGCCATGTGATTAACACCCAAAGAGTAATAAGGTGTAATCATGTTTTGCTTGTGAGAGAAGTTTAGTCAATGGGTCGGTCACATTCAAATCCGTATGTATTTTGCAAATTTCTATGTCTACAATGCTCTGCACCAAGCTGCTCTAGCTAATTACTCCCACTTTCAATATGTATCCAGATTGAGACTCAGAGTCATGCAGATCAGTGTGAAAGCTTGCATCGACGTAACCCTTTACGACGAACTCTTTATCACCTCCATAACCGAGAAACATTTCCTTAGTCCTCTTTAGTACCTAAGGATAATTTTGACCGCTGTCCAGTGATCTACTCCTTGATCACTATTGTACCCTGATGACCGACAAGTATAGGGGATCAATTGT
The DNA here is from genome assembly GCF_018294505.1 of Triticum aestivum. Lineage (NCBI taxonomy): Eukaryota > Viridiplantae > Streptophyta > Magnoliopsida > Poales > Poaceae > Triticum > Triticum aestivum. The sequence goes on along the minus strand of NC_057814.1, from coordinate 468,006,524 downwards.
AGCTCTTTTCGATAAGTAAGAGTGTCGAACCCAACGAGGAGCAGAAGGAAATGACAAGTGGTTTTCAGCAAGGTAATGTTTGCAAGTGCTGAAATTCTAAGTAGCAGAGTAGTTTGATAGCAAGATAATTTGTAACAAGCAAGTAACAATAATAGTAGCAAAAGTGCAGCAAGGTAGCCTAATCCTTTTGAGGCAAAGTACAGGCCAAAACGGTATCTTATAATAAGCAAAGCATTCTTGAGCGTAGACGGGAATTTCATCTATCACTTTCACCATGTTGGTTCGATTTGTGTTCGCTACTTTGATAATTTGATATGTGCGTGGACCGGTGCTTAGGTGCTGTTCTTACTTGAACAAACCTCCTACTTATGATTAACCCTCCCACAAGCATTGATACGTCTCCAACGTATCTATAATTTTTTATTGTTCCATGCTATTATATTATCAATCTTGGATGTTTTATATGCATTTATATGCTATTTTATATGATTTTTGGGACTAACCTATTGACCTAGAGCCTAGTGCCAGTTTCTGTTCTTTCCTTGTTTTTGAGTTTTACAGAAAAGGAATACCAAACAGAGTCCAATTGACGTGCCAATTTTTGATGATTTTTTATGGACCAAAAGAAGCCCACCGGAGTAAAAGAGTTGGGCCAGAAGAGTCCCGGGCTGCCCACGAGGGTGGGGGGCGCGCCCTACCCTCCTGGGCGTGCCCCCTATCTCGTGGACGGCTCGGAGACCCCCCTGACGTGAGACCTATGCCAAAAATTCCTATAAATATAGAAACCTCGAGAAAATAACCTAGATCGGGAGTTCCGCCACCGCAAGGCTCTGTAGCCACCAAAAACCAATCAGGACCCTGTTCCGGCACCCTGCCGGAGGGGGGATCCATCACCAATGGCCATCTTCATCATCCCGGCGCTCTCCATGACGAGGAGGGAGTAGTTCACCCTCGGGGCTGAGGGTATGTACCAGTAGCTATGTGTTTGATCTCTCTCTCGCGTGTTCTTGATTTGGCACGATCTTGATGTATCGCGAGCTTTGCTATTATAGTTGGATCTTATGATGTTTCTCCCCCTCTATCTCTTGTGATGAATTGAGTTTTCCCTTTGAAGTTATCTTATTGGATTGAGTCTTTAAGGATTTGAGAACACTTGATGTATGTCTTGCATGTGCTTATCTGTGGTGACAATGGGATATTCACGTGATCTACTTGATGTATGTTTTGGTGATCAACTTGCGGGTTCAGTGACCTTGTGAACTTATGCATAGGGGTTGGCACACGTTTTCGTCTTGACTCTCCGGTAGAAACTTTGGAGCACTCTTTGAAGTACTTTGAGTTGGTTTGAATAGATGAATCTGAGATTGTGTGATGCATATCGTATAATCATACCCACGGATACTTGAGGTGGCATTGGAGTATCTAGGTGACATTAGGGTTTTGGTTGATTTGTGTCTTAAGGTGTTATTCTAGTACGAACTCTAGGATATATCGGACGGAAAGAATAGCTTCGTGTTATTTTACTACGGACTCTTGAATAGATCGATCAGAAAGGATAATTTTGAGGTGGTTTCGTACCCTACAATAATCTCTTCGTTTGTTCTCCTCTATTAGTGACTTTGGAGTGACTCTTTGTGCATGTTGATGGATAGTTATATGATCCAATTATGTTATTATTGTTGAGAGAACTTGCACTAGCGAAAGTATGAACCCTAGGCCTTGTTTCAACGCATTGCAATACCGTTTGTGCTCACTTTTATCATTAGTTACCTTGCTGTTTTTATATTTTCAGATTACAAAAACCTATATCTACCATCCATATTGCACTTGTATCACCATCTCTTCGCCGAACTAGTGCACCTATACAATTTACCATTGTATTGGGTGTGTTGGGGACACAAGAGACTCTTTGTTATTTGGTTACAGGGTTTTCTGAGAGAGACCATCTTCATCCTACGCCTCCCACGGATTGATAAACCTTAGGTCATCCACTTGAGGGAAATTTGCTACTGTCCTACAAACCTCTGCACTTGGAGGCCCAACAACGTCTACAAGAAGAAGGTTGTGTAGTAGACATCAAGCAATTTCTGGCGCCGTTTCCGGGAGGTTAGTGCTTGAAGGTATATCTTATCACTATTTTAGTCTATAAAAGAAAACTACAAAAAATGGAATTGAGGGTGCCTCATTTGCTTCATCTTTTCAATGTCTTTCATGAAAATAAGAATTCTGATAATTGTGCCAAAGTGTTAGAAGAAGAATGCATTAGAATGTTTGGCACTAAATATTTGAATGATGAGCATGATTACAATTTTGTTAGTATGAATTCCTTGAATATCCATAGAACTAATGATGATTGCACTAGTCATGATGAAAATGTCTCTTATAAGCATGTCAATTTTGGTGGAGTGCATAGAGTTTGCAAGTACACACCAAATAGGGAAGATAGATTTTGCAAGAGGCATAATTATTTAGAAACTAAATGGTTGCAAGAAAGGCTAGATGTTTGTGCTGAAAATTTAAATTTTCTTAGCCATCCTTGTGAACTTTGCAGTGAACGTGGTCATTTAAATATCCAATGCAAATTGTTTCATGATCTTATCGTGTCCATAAATTGTGATGACTTGATTTCCCTTGCGCATCATAATGAACTTAGTTTGCTTGTGGGTTATGAATAAATGAAACGTATAACTAAGGATATGCCAGAATTTGTCCTTGATAAAGTTCTTGATTTTGATCTAGAGGAAATTTTTATGTATTGTGCGGTGAATTGCATTGAAATCCTTATATTGCCAATTACATAAAGACAAGAAAACAAATAGAACATGAAGAGAATACTAATGAAAGGGAAGAGACTTCCCAATATCCTCCTATTATTTCTTATGATGAATCAGGTAACGAGGAGGAGCTTTCTATTCAACCAATCTCATTAATAAGGAGCTCAAAAAAGAGGGTTAAACCCACAATGATGTGAAGAAGAAAAAGAAAAGGTGGAGAAGCAAAGGTAGAAAGGTATCCCTCCCAAATGATGTTGCTCCTATTACTCATTGTGATGATGATAATTGCTATACTATTGGTGCTACCATACTATTAATGACGAGAGTGATTATGCTTATGATATGAAAAGGCCCAAGCTTGGGGATGCTATGTTTGATGAGAATGACATGTTTGAGAATATATTTGCTGCAATTAATGTTTGTCCCAAGCTTGGGGATGCTATGTTTAATGAAGATGATATTTTTAGCCTCCCAAGTTTTGATGAGCAAATTTATTATGATGATAGCATGCCCCCTATTTATGATGATTATTGTGATGACACTTATGCTATAAAAAGTAGTGATGATTATATTTACAAAACTTGTCATGATTATGATTACCCTTTTTATGAACATTACTCTTTTAATGTGGAAACAATTTATAGTATTCGAGTCTCTTATGATACTCCCACTATTCCGAATGAGAAGAATTTTGCTTATGTGGAGAGTAATAAAATTTCTATGCTTGTAGATCATCAAAAGAATGCTTTATGTGATAATTATATTGTTGAATTCATTCATGATGCTACTGAAAATTATTATGAGGGAGGAACATATGCTTGTAGGAATTGCAATAATATCAAGTTTCCTCTCTATGTGCTTAAAGTTTTAAAGTTATGCTTGTTTTACCTTCCTATGTTAGTTGTTTCATGTTCCCATAATTTGTGTCTTAAGGTGTTATTCTAGTACGCACTCTAGGATAGATCAAACGGAAAGAATAGCTTCGTGTTATTTTACTACGGACTCTTGAATAGATTGATCAGAAATGATAACTTTGAGGTGGTTTCGTACCCTACAATAATCTCTTCGTTTGTTCTCCTCTATTAGTGACTTTGGAGTGACTCTTTGTTGCATGTTGATGGATAGTTATATGATCCAATTATGTTATTATTGTTGAGAGAACTTGCACTAGCGAAAGTATGAACCCTAGGCCTTGTTTCAACGCATTGCAATACCATTTGTGCTCACTTTTATCATTAGTTACCTTGCTGTTTTTATATTTTCAGATTACAAAAACCTATATCTACCATCCATATTGCACTTGTATCACCATCTCTTCGCCGAACTAGTGCACCTATACAATTTACCATTGTATTGGGTGTGTTGGGGACACAAGAGACTCTTTGTTATTTGGTTGCAGGGTTGTTTGAGAGAGACCATCTTCATCCTACGCCTCCCACGGATTGATAAACCTTAGGACATCCACTTGAGGGAAATTTGCTACTGTCCTACAAACCTCTGCACTTGGAGGCCCAACAACGTCTACAAGAAGAAGGTTGTGTAGTAGACATCAAGCATCCGCAACTACGAGAAAAGTATTAAGAATAAATTCTAACCGTAGCATTAAACTTTTGGATCCAATCGGTCCCTTACGGAATAGCGCATAAACTGGGGTTTAAGCTTCTGTCACTCTCGCAACCCATCATCTAATTGCTACTCCACAATGCATTCCCTTAGGCCCAAATATGGTGAATTGTCATGTAGTCGACGTTCACATGACACCACCAAGGGAATCACAACATACATACTATCAAAATATCAAACACATATCAAGTTCACATGATTACTTGCAACATGATTTCTCCCATGACCTCAAGAACGAAAGTAACTACTCACAAATGATAATCATGCTCACGACCAGAGGGCTATTAAATAGCATATTGGATCTGAACATATAATCTTCCACCAAATAAACCATATAGTAATCAACTACAAGATGTAATCAACACTACTAGTCACCCACAAGCACCAATCTATAATTCCAGTAACAAGATTGAACACAAGAGATGAACTAGGGTTTGAGATGAGATGGTGCTTTTGAAGATGTTGATGGAGATTGCGCTCCCCAAGATGGGAGAGTTGTTGGTGATGATGATGATTTCCCCCTCCGGGAGGGAAGTTCCCCCGGCGAAATTGCTCCGCCGGAGGGCAAAAGTGCTCCTGCCCAAGTTCCGCCTCGAGACAGCGGTGCTCCGTCCCGAAAGTCCTCTCCTTATTTTTTCTTGGTCAAAATGACCTATATACCAGAAGATGGGCACCGGAGGTGGGCCTGGGTGAGCACAACCCACCAAGGCGCGACTGGGCTCCCTGGTGCGCCCAGGTGGGTTGTGCCCACCTGGTGGGCCCCCTCTGTTAGTTATTTGCTCCAATATTCTTCAAATATTCCATAAAAATTCTCCGTGAAGTTTCATCTTGTTTGGAGTTGTGCAGAATAGGTAGCCTCACGTAGCTTCTTCAGGTCCAGATTTCCAGCTGCCGGAATTCTCCCTCTTTGTGTGTACCTTGCATATTATGAGAGAAAAGGCATTAGAATTACTCCAGAAAGCATTATTATGGATAAAAACATCATAAATAACATTAGGAAAACATGATGCAAAATGGACGTATCAACTCCCCCAAGCTTAGACCTCGCTTAACCTCAAGCGAAAACCGAAATCGAAAAACATGTCCACATGCTTAGAGAGAGAGAGGTGTCGATAAAAAAAATACGGACATAGAAGCATCATGATCATTATTATAACAGCAACAAACTTAAACATAAGACTCTTATCATAGAACTCTTATCATAGACTTCTCATGAATAAGTAATAGTTCATCATGTTAGGGAACACAGTAATTTTCAAAATTTTCCTACGCACACACAAGATCTATCATGGTGATGCATAGCAACGACAGGGGAGAGTGTAGTCCACGTACCCTCGTAGACCGTAAGCGGAAGCGTTATGACAACGCGGTTGATGTAGTCGGACGTCTTCACGATCCGACCGATCCTAACACCGAAAGTACGGCACCTCCGCGATCTGTACACGTTCGGCTCGGTGACGTCCCACGAACTCTCGATCCAGCTGAGTGTCAAGGGAGAGCTTCGTCAGCACGACGGCATGATGACGGTGATGATGAAGCTACCGGCGCAGGGCTTCGCCTAAGCACTGCAATGATATGACCGAGGTGGATTATGATGGAGGGGGGCACCGCACACGGCTAAGAGATCAACTTGTGTGTCTATGGGGTGCCCCCCTCCCCCGTATATAAAGGAGTGGAGGAGGGGGGAGGGTCGGGCCTCTATGGCGCGCCCTGGAGGAGTCCTACTCCCACCGGGAGTAGGACCCCCCTTCCCTAGTTGGACTAGGAGAGAAGGAAGGGGAGAGAGGGAGGAAGGAAACGGGGGTGCCGCCCCCTTCCTAGTCCAATTCGGACCAGAGGGGGAGGGGGCGCGCGACCTGCCCTGGCCGCCCCTCTCTCTCTCCACTAAAGCCCATTAGGGCCCATATACTCCGCGGGGAGTTCCGGTAACCCCCCGGTTCTCCAGTATATGCCCGAACTCACTCGGAACCATTCCGATGTCCAAACATAGTCATCCAGTATATCGATGTTTATGTCTCGACCATTTCGAGACTCCTCGTCATGTCCGTGATCACATCCGGGACTCCGAACTACCTTTGGTACATCAAAACACATAAACTCATAATACCGATCGTCACCGAACGTTAAGCGTGCAGACCCTACGGGTTCGAGAACTATGTAGACATGACCAAGACTCATCTCCGGTTAATAACCAATAGCGGAACCTGGATGCTCATATTGGTTCCTACATATTCTACGAAGATCTTTTATCGGTCAAACCGCATAACAACATACGTTGTTCCCTTTTGTCATCGGTATGTTACTTGCCTGAGATTCGATCGTCGGTATCTCAATACCTAGTTCAATCTCGTTACCGGCAAGTCTCTTTACTCGTTCCGTAATGCATCATCCCGTAACTAACTCATTAGTTACAATGCTTGCAAGGCTTATAGTGATGTGCATTACCGAGAGGGCCCAGAGATACCTCTCCGACAATCGGAGTGACAAATCCTAATCTCAATCTATGCCAACTCAACAAACACCATCGGAGACACCTGTAGAGCATCTTTAATAGTCATCCAGTGACGTTGCGACATTTGATAGCACACTAAGTGTTCCTCCGGTATTCGGGAGTTGCATAATCTCATAGTCATAGGAACATGTATAAGTTATGAAGAAAGCAATAGCAACAAACTAAACGATCGTCGTGCTAAGCTAACGGATGGGTCAAGTCACATCATTCTCTAATGATGTGATCCCGTTCATCAAATGACAACTCTTTGTCCATGGCTAGGAAACTTAACCATCTTTGATTAGCGAGCCAGTCAAGTAGAGGCATACTAGTGACACTCTGTTTGTCTATATATTCACACATGTACTAAGTTTCCGGTTAATACAATTGTAGCATGAATAATAAACATTTATCATGATATAACACTACTGCAGGATGCTGCTAACGCGACACTATGATCAGAGACCCTTCGAGAAACTGTGTGCGATGCAATGATCGCAAACGGTGGTGTAGGAAAACCGTCAGAAATGTATAAAATGTTTGCGATGACGGATGCATCAAACATGGTTCAGGTTTTAGTTGTGTGTGCGATGAAGGGCATATGGTTCAGTTCAATTAACTATTTGCGATGAGGAGGAACAAAAGAAACGGGCAGCAAGATGAAGGTGTGTGCGATGTACAACATACGGTTCACTCGGATGAACTATTTGTGATTAGGCAACACAAAAGAAACGGACAGCCCGATCAAGGTGTGTGCGATGTACAACATACGATTCACTCGGGTGAACTGTTTGTGATTAGGCAAGAGAACAGAAACGGTTCAATATAACAAGATGTGTGTGATACGCGGCAAACAGGTCTGTAATCAGAAATGTGTGCGAAGACCGATAATAACGCAGACGATTGCTTCTAATAAGACGTATGTGATATGCTCTGTCTACACAGCATCTATTGGCCATTATGGGACGAGCAGTCATCCGGATATGCCATAAGGATGCGAAGAGGCATTCCTATCAGCAAGGACTAGCTGTTCCACCATTAGCTCATGTAAGAAAACTATCAACTTAAGTGTGCTCAGGCTGGAGCATCCATCGGATGGGTGACTGGATGGGAAGTTGTGTCGATGTTAAATTAGGTGATGGGGTGAGTCATTTCGGTCAAATGACCGAAATGCCCCATTCCCTCAGCTAATTTAACCTCGAGGTCCTTGTTATTTTTTTAACACATGTTAAAGAAGGTCTACCGCATTACTTTTTGACAATGTGCGATACGTGGCATACAGTTGATCCATCCGACCTATTTGTGATGGAATAGGCCGTGTGTGTTGTGGGCAAACACTTGCTAGTATTCAACTGTTTGGGATTGATGAATTCATCACCGACGGGATCCCTAGTGTGGTTCGTGTTCATCTGATCATCATCTACTTCTTGTGCTAGCTCGATGCTAAGTTTTCATTAATTGATGGCGTTTTATGAACACGCCACCGTTCCCGCCATTTCCTCACCGGTTTCCCACCACCCTGCTATATTGCGCATAGGGGGCGCGCGCCGCACGGAGGCGACAAGCACAGCCTGCAGCACATCCACCTTTTCGAAGCATGCCAACCCACCAAAGCGCCGCCTCTGCCATCAACCTCGTCGACGAGGAAAACGAGCAGGCGCCACGGCCCATCGAGGCCGAGGCGCTCCCCGTCAACGCGATGGACGATGCTGTGATGCACGTCATCACCAGGGTTGAGCACACCTTTGGCGCATGGCGCTTGAGTGCCGCGGATCAAGATAGGCATGTCAGCGCCGACAGGCTATAGCTCGCCGCACAACATGATCGATGGCGCGCTGCAAAGCAAGCTAGGCGCGTCCGCGCCGATAGGCTGCGGCTCGCCGCACGGCGAGACCATTGGAGCACCGTAGAGCGAGAGGCGCGGTGCGCTGCACAGCAAGAGCGGATCCATCGACGCTTCTTGCTGTTGACACGGTGTCGCAGCTGGGTACACATCCCGTCAGTACCCCCATTCCTCGCCAGGAGTGGGCAGAGGCCCTCAGTGCCGTACTTGCACCAGATGCCGGCCATGCTATACTTGCACCGGACGCCCACCGCGCTGTTCGCATGGGTGCCACCGTTCGCCTTGTCCACGGCCCGCTGGATGCCAACGCGCCGGTCCGTAGGCTCGACCGCCTCCTTGGCCCAGGTGTCCACCTGGGCACAGTAGAGGAACATGGCCGTCGCATCCTCGAGCTGATGATCTCCGATGAAATAGCCACCTTGGAGCTCGAGATCGTGCTCCAGATGTACCGCAAGCGTGTCGACTGCTTGGACGAACGCCTGCACGAGTTCAGGCAGAGCCAAGAGCTACCCTAGGCAAGGGCTGCTGGTCATGGTCTCATGGACGCGTTTTATTTTGAAAAGTTGTTTCGATGTGGATAGCTTTGTATTCACAACAATCATAGTATTGCTCTGTTTCAATGTGTGTACTCTGTTTTCCATTCTTATATGTTCTGTTTCAATGTGTGTATATACGCTTTCCATTCTGTATATGTGGATGATAACAACTAGATTTAAATTAGTATACAAAAACAGATAAAAAATGGAATTCATAATACATATATATATATATATTAATTGTTCATTAGATCAT
>NC_057814.1:467976923-467996625 GCF_018294505.1 Triticum aestivum | reverse complement strand
TATATATATAATATCATCACATATACGTGATGATACTTAACTAGTAGGTACAATGCATAAAATTGAAAACAAACAATACTAAAACTAATAATCCCTCCTGGGGCCAGTATTCCAGCAGCCCCTCGCCAGCAGCTGCCTGGTGCGCGGCGTCTTCCCAGTGCGGAGGCAGTACTCCGAATGCTCCGCCTCGCAGCGCTTGACGTACCGATCTGCCTCTTGCTGGCGGACGCGCGTGGCCGATCTTGCCATTTCGTTGGGCGCCCACCGGAGCTCCTCGTCGGTGGCATGCCGGAGCTTATCGGCCCACCTCCACGCAGCGACGAGGCGCCCAACGCCTCTGACCTTCCTCGCGAAGTACCCGTCTTCGTACACCTCCTTGGCACGACGACGCGCCCGCCCCCAAAGCTCCGCCTCCTCCTTTTTCCAGGCGGCATCACGGGCTTCACAGGCCGCCTGGTACCTGGCTTGCTCCTCCGCCATCTCCTTCTTGAACGCCACTTGCCTGGCTTTCTCAGCCGGCGGCAGCCACTTCCACAGACAAAGACTGTACTTGCCCCAAAACCAATCCAAAGTTGGGGGGTCCGGCACAACCTCGTCAGGCAGCGCGTAGGGGTCCTCGTCGCTGCTAATCAAGTGAGTGTCCTCGGGGGGCGGCAACTCCTCGTCGGCGCGTGGGCACACCGGCGGCGCCATGGCAGAGATTTGAGAGAGAGAGAGAGAGGGCGAGTGAGGGGAGGATGTAGATGAGAATGCAGGCGGGACGACGTGAGCAAGGTAGTATTTATTGGCGGCTGGAATCTAGATCGACGAGAATAGTACACACGCCGGTCGCCGGAATTTACGAGTATTGTAGTTTGAATTACACACAATTCCCGCAGCAAATCCATGTGTGAACATAATAGCCGACGGTTTCCAATACAGAATTGTGTCTGATTAATCATCCCCGCCAATCACCTACCAAACCTTGAGCCGCGAGATAGAGTGCCAATCGTGTGGGGGCCGGTTGTCTTGCCACATCTTTACATTTTCTTTTTTGAACACCAGATATTTACATCGTCTGATGATTTTTTAACTCGCACACAAGTACACAAAAATATGATTTTTCAAACCGTTTTGGTTAGGCATTGCATGTAGATGTAGTTCAAATTTGAATTACGGTCATTAAATGGTTAGAAAATCACTTAAACGTCTTTAAAAGGTCAAATGACCCCTGAAAATTTCCAAATTTTCACATGACAGTTGTATTAGTGCACGTTAAACGTAGGAAAAAATTTGAAGGCCGTAAGAGGATGCTATCTCCCTTCCGTCAGCAAACATGCATTGTTCCCTCTCGGAACCACGAACCTTCTAGTGAGTTGCTCCGGTTTGTGAGGGTTGTGTGTCCAAACTTTCGTCAAACAGGCCAATTGTTTTACCACATCATCTTGGTGGCATGACATTAAATCAAGCAAGGTTTCATTTTTCTGATCGTTTTTTAATTTTTCGGAATTAAAATGCCATGGTATGCACTCCATGCATGTGCCCATGCCTTGACACCAATATGTTTGAAAATTCATTTGAATTTACTGCACATGGAATTAACTCGCACACAAGTACACAAAAATATGATTTTTCAAACCGTTTTGGTTAGGCGTTGCATGTAGATGTAGTTCAAATTTGAATTACGGTCATTAAATGGTTAGAAAATCACTTAAATGTCTTTAAAAGGTCAAATGACCCCTGTAATTTACCAAATTTTCACATGATAGTTGTATTAGTGCACGTTAAACGTAGGAAAAAATTTGAAGGCCGTAAGAGGAAGCTATCTCCCGTTCGTCATCAAACATGCATTGTTCCCTCTCGGAACCACGAACCTTCTAGCGAGTTGCTCCGGTTTGTGAGGGGCGTGTGTCCAAACGTTCGTCAAACATGCCAATTTCTTTACCACATCATCTTGGTGGCATGACATTACATCAACCAAGGTTTCATGTGTTTCTGGTCATTTTTTTTATTTTTTTGAATTAAAATGCCATGTCACTCCATGCATATGTATGCATGTGTCCATGCCGTGAGACCAATATGTTTGAAAATTCCTTCTAATTTACTGCACATGGAATTAACTCGCACACAAGTACATAGATATGATTTTTCAAATTGTTTTGGTTAGGCGTTGCATGTAGATGTAGTTCAAATTTGAATTACGGTCATTAAATGGTTAGAAAATCACTTAAATGTCTTTGAAAGGTCAAATGACCCCAAGAATTTTCCAAAATTTCACATTACAGTTGTAGTAGTGCACGTTAGACGTTGAAAAAATTTCAAGGCCGTAAGAGGAAGCTATCTCTCGTTCGTCATCAAACATGTATTGTTCCCTCTCAAAACCACGAACCTTCTAGCGAGTTGCTCTGGTTTGTGAGGGGTGTGTCCAAACTTTCGTCAAACATGCCAATTTCTTTACCACATCATCTTGGTGGCATGACATTAAATCAAGCAAGGTTTCATGTTTTTCTGATCATTTTTTAATTTTTGGAATTAAAATGCCATGGCATGCACTCCATGCATGTGCCCATGCCTTGACACCAATATGTTTGAAAATTCCTTCGAATTTACTACACATGGAATTAACTCGCACACAAGTACACAAAAATATGATTTTTCAAACCATTATGGTTAGGCGTTGCATGTAGATGTAGTTCAAATTTGAATTACGGTCATTAAATGGCCAGAAAATCACTCAAATGTCTTTAAAAGGTCAAATGACCCCTAGAATTTTCAAAAATTTCACATTACAGTTGTAGTAGTGCACGTTAGACGTAGAAAAAATTTGAAGGCCGTAAGAGGAAGCTATCTCCCGTTCGTCATCAAACATGCGTTATTCCCTCTCGGAACCACGAGCCTTCTAGTGAGTTGCTCCGGTTTGTGAGGGGTGTGTGTCCAAACTTTGGTCAAACATGCCAATTTTTTTACCACATCATCTTGGTGGCATGACATTACATCAACCAAGGTTTGATGTGTTTCTGTTTTTTTATTGTTTGGAATTAAAATGTCATGTCACTCCATGCTTAATTGTGTCATAGCCGGTAGACCAATATGTTTGAAAATTCCTTCCAATTTATTGCACATGGAATTAAATCGCACACAACTACACGAAATATGAGTTTTCAAACCGTTATGGTTAGCTGTTGCATGTACATGTAGTTCAAATGTCAATTACGGTCATTAAATGGCTAGAAAATCACTTAAATTTCTTAGAAGGTCAAATGACCCCTGAAATTTTCCAAAATTTGACATGAGAGTTGTATTAGTACTACAAAATTTCTCATTCACTTAAAACACCATCCGTTGGCACTTTATTCCAAATTCTTCTTTCACAGCTAATAAAAAATATCTACAACATCACACGCCGTTGTTTTCTAGGAACCGTTTGCGATGAAAATATATGGGTCTATTGAAGTCTCCCTACTTAAGCTTCGCCGACTCGTCTGCTCTAGTGCCGGCAACCCCCGAATCCACGAATCCTCATCCCTATTCCCGCACCCCCTTCTTGCAATGATGACACCGTGGAAACGCTTCGTGAAGGCCCGTACGATGGCCGCGTCCCCCCCGAGCGCTGCCGCCTGTGCGGAGAGCACGGCCGCGTACGCCGAGAGTGCCGCCGCATCCGCATTGAGCGTGGCCGCTTCCGCCAAGAGGGCGCTGCGGCAGCCGACAGGGCAGCTGCAGCAGCCGAGACGGCTGCAGCTGCTGCTGCGACGACGGCTGCAAACGCCGAGAGCGCTCGAGCTGCCGTCCGTGCCGCTGATGTCGCCCTGGCCTGGGTCAAGGCCATCCACGCCAAGATCGAGGATGCACACGCCAAGATATTCCAGGCCACCTCGGACTCCAGCATGCAACCCACGTCTGAAAAGGCGGCAGTGGCCATGGAGCACTTGCTTCCTCATGAGGTCGCCGAGCGGGAGATGGAGATGCAGGAGGCGGCGGAGATCGAGGAGCGCTGGGAGGAGGAGTTGCGCGTGGCCGAGGTCGAGGTAGAGAAGAGTCTGTCCATCGAGGAATCGGCGGTGGAGTACCAACGCGAGCTCTGGCGCAGCCACTACTACGAGTACTACAACCTTGAGGGCGGCGCCGAGGAAGAGGATGCGGTCGACTTCAGCAGGGGGGACGCGGAGTCCACCAACGGCGGCATGTCACCAAGACAAGTCATCGACGTCTCATCTCACACCGGCGATGCATAGGCGCGGCGACGGATTTTTAATTATGCGTACTTAGGCTTTGTTTTTAATGCTGGTCTTTTGTTAGAGCAATGTTTAGGTCAATTAGCTCTGTGTAATTACTAAAATTGCTCGATTCAGTAAGTGTGGTCTGTCTGCTGTACGCTCTTTTGTGTGCCCAAATTAGCAAGCGATGTTAAATTATGCAATGAGGTACCCGGGGAAATTTCCACCAAAATTTGAATTATCAAACTCATCCCATGCGCATAAAGCAGAAGAATCATTTGCGATGCACACAATCGTTCAAAGTGAATGGTCCGGCGGCACCGCGCGCGTTCAAAGTGAATGTGCCCATGCCTTGAGACCAAAATTTGAATTATCAAACTCATCCCATGCGTGTAAAGCAGAAGAATCGTTTGCGATGCACACAAACGTTCAAAGTGAATGGTCCGGCGGCACCGCGCACAAAGTTTCCCTCCACATTTCCAAAATTTTTGCCTACCGCCAAAATATCTACCCCCGCCCCCTTCCCCCTTCCCCACCCCCTTTTCACCCCGACCACAAGTCACATTTCCCCTATTTCCTCCTTCCTTCCTTCCTTCCTTGCTAAGCTATAGCCGCTTCCTCGCTCTCGCCGTCTCGCATCCTACCACCGGGGCCGCCATGGTCTTCTTCAAAGACATCTCCAGCGGTTCCTCCTCTGGCGACTACTCCTTCACCACCCGGGTATGCCTCTCTTCTCTCTCTCGGGCTATGACTTGGAATGAAGGATTTTTACCCGGAGGTTGATTTGAGTCGTTTCTTCCTCTTGTAGCTCCCTAAGACCATCAGTGGCAACGAATGGAGTGGGGGGCTGAAGAACTATCCGCTCGTTGTCACCATCAATCTCCATGCGTGAAGCTGTTGGGGAACGTAGTAATTTCAATAAATTTCCTACGCACACGCAAGATCATGGTGATGCATAGCAACGAGAGGGGAGAGTGTTGTCCACGTACCCTCGTAGACCGAAAGCGGAAGCGTTAGCACAACGCGGTTGATGTAGTCGTACGTCTTCACGATCCGACCGATCAAGTACCGAACGCATGACACCTCCGAGTTCAGCACACGTTCAACCTGATGACGTCCCTCGAACTCCGATCCAGCCGAGCGTTGAGGGAGAGTTTCGTCAGCACGACGGTGTGGTGACGATCATGATGTTCTACCGACGCAGGGCTTCGCCTAAGCACCGCTACAGTATTATCGAGGTGGACTATGGTGGAGGGGGGCACCGAACACGGCTAAAAGATCAAGCGATCAATTGTTGTGTCTCTAGGGTGCCCCCTTGCCCCCGTATATAAAGGAGCAAGGGGGGGGGAGGTGCGGCCGGCCAGGAGGGGCGCGCCAGGTTCCTACTCCCACCGGGAGTAGGACTCCCTCCCTTTTCCTAGTTGGATTAGGAGTGGAGGGGGAAAGAGGAGGGAGAGAGGAAGGAAAGGGGGGCGCCGCCCCCCTCTCCTTTTCCTATTCGGACTAGGGGGGAGGGGCGCGCGGCCCTGCCCTGGCCGCCTCTCCTCTTCTCCACAAAGGCCCACTATGGCCCATTAAGCCCCCGGGGGGTTCCGGTAACCCCTCGGTACTCCGGTAAAATCCCGATTTCACCCGGAACACTTCCGATATCCAAATATAGGCTTCCAATATATCAATCTTCATGTCTCGACCATTTCGAGACTCCTCGTCATGTCCGTGATCACATCCGGGACTCCGAACAACCTTCTGTACATCAAAACATATAAACTCATAATATAACTGTCATCGAAACGTTAAGCGTGCGGACCCTACGGGTTCGAGAACTATGTAGACATGACCAAGACACGTCTCCGGTCAATAACCAATAGCGGAACTTGGATGCTCCTATTGGCTCCCACATATTCTACGAAGATCTTTATCGGTCAGACCGCATAACAACATACGTTGTTCCCTTTGTCATCGGTATGTTACTTGCCCGAGATTCGATCGTCGGTATCTCAATACCTAGTTCAATCTCGTTACCGGCAAGTCTCTTTACTCGTTCCGTAATACATCATCCCACAACTAACTCATTAGTTGCAATGCTTGCAAGGCTTAACTAATGTGCATTACCGAGAGGGCCTAGAGATACCTCTCCAACAATCGGAGTGACAAATCCTAATCTCAAAATACGCCAACCCAACAAGTACCTTCGGAGACACCTGTAGAGCACCTTTATAATCACCCAGTTACGTTGTGACATTTGGTAGCACACAAAGTGTTCCTCCGGTAAACGGGAGTTGCATAATCTCATAGTCATAGGAACATGTATAAGTCATGAAGAAAGCAATAGCAACATACTAAACGATCGAGTACTAAGCTAACGGAATGGGTCAAGTCAATCACATCATTCTCCTAATGATGTGACCCCGTTAATCAAATGACTACTCATGTCTATGGCTAGGAAACATAACCATCTTTGATCAACGAGCTAGTCAAGTAGAGGCATACTAGTGACACTCTGTTTATCTATGTATTCACACAAGTATTATGTTTCCGGTTAATACAATTCTAGCATGAATAATAAACATTTATCATGATATAAGGAAATAAATAATAACTTTATTATTGCTTCTAGGGCATATTTCCTTCAGTCTCCCACTTGCACTAGAGTCAATAATCTAGATTACACAGTAATGATTCTAACACCCATGGAGCCTTGGTGCTGATCATGTTTTGCTCGTGGAAGAGGCTTAGTCAACGGGTCTACAACATTCAGATCCGTATGTATCTTGCAAATTTCTATGTCTCCCACCTGGACTAAATCCCGGATGGAATTGAAGCATCTCTTGATGTGCTTGGTTCTCTTGTGAAATCTGGATTCCTTTTGTGAAACTAGTAGAGTACGTTTACGACGTTCGGACACACCATTACGCTGTGGTGTTCCGGGTGGCGTGAGTTGCGAAACTATTCCGCATTGTTTCAAATGAAGACCAAACTCATAACTCAAATATTCTCCTCCACGATCAGATCGTAGAAACTTTATTTTCTTGTTACGATGATTTTCAAGTTCACTCTGAAATTCTTTGAACTTTTCAAATGTTTCAGACTTATGTTTCATTAAGTAGATATACCCATATCTGCTTAAATCATCTATGAAGGTGAGAAAATAACGATATCCGCCATAAGCCTCAACATTCATCGGACCACATACATCTGTATGTATGATTTCCAACATATCTCTTGCTCTCACCATATTTCCGGAGAACGGCGTTTTAGTCATCTTGCCCATGAGGCACGGTTCGCAAGTACCAAGTGATTCATAATCAAGTGGTTCCAAAAGTCCATCAGTATGGAGTTTCTTCATGCACTTTACACCAATATGACCTAAGCGATAGTGCCACAAATAAGTTGCACTATCATTATCAACTCTGCATCTTTTGGCTTCAATATTATGAATATGTGTATCACTACTATCGATATTCAACAAAAATAGACCACTCTTCAAGGGTGCATGACCATAAAATATATTATTCATATAAATAGAACAACCATTATTCTCTGATTTAAATGAATAACCGTCTCGCATCAAACAAGATCTAGATATAATGTTCATGCCTTAACGCTGGCACCAAATAACAATTATTTAGGTCTAAAACTAATCCCGAAGGTAGATGTAGAGGTAGCGTGCCGACCGCAATCACATCGACTTTGGAACGATTTCCCACGTGCATCGTCACCTCGTCCTTAGCCAAGCTTCGCTTAATCCGTAGCCCCTGTTTCGAGTTGCAAATATTAGCAACAGAACCAGTATCAAATACCCAGGTGCTACTGCGGGCATTAGTAAGGTACACATCAATAACATGTATATCACATATACCTTTGTTCACCTTGCCATCCTTCTTATCCGCCAAATACTTGGGGCAGTTCCGCTTCCAGTGACCAGTCTGCTTGCAGTAGAAGCACTCAGTCTCAGGCTTAGGTCCAGACTTGGGTTTCTTCTCCTGAACAGCAACTTGCTTGCTGTACTTCTTGAAGTTCCCCTTCTTCTTCCCTTTGCCCTTTTCTTGAAACTGGTGGTCTTATTGACCATCAACACTTGATGCTCCTTTTTGATTTCTACCTCCGCAGCCTTTAGCATGTCGAAGAGCTCATGAATCGTCTTATCCATCCCTTGCATGTTATAGTTCATCACGAAGCTCTTGTAGCTTGGTGGCAGTGATTGGAGAATTCTGTCAATGACGCTATCATCTGGAAGATTAACTCCGAGTTGAATCATGTGATTATTATACCCAGACATTTTGAGTATATGCTCACTAACAGAACTATTCTCCTCCATCCTGCAGCTGTAGAACTTATTGGAGACTTCATATCTCTCAATTCGGGCATTTGCTTGAAATATTAACTTCAACTCCTGGAACATCCCATATGCTCCATGACGTTGAAAACGTCGTTGAAGTCCCGGTTCTAAGCCGTAAAGCATGGCACATTGAACTATCGAGTAGTCATCAGCTTTGCTCTGCCAGACGTTCTTAACGTCGTCAGTTGCATCGGCAGCAGGCCTGGCACCCAGCGGTGCTTCGATGACGTAATTCTTCTGTGCAGCAATGAGGATAATCCTCAAGTTACGGACCCAGTCCGTGTAATTGCTACCATCATCTTTCAACTTTGCTTTCTCAAGGAACGCATTAAAATTCAACGGAACAACAGCACGGGCCATATATCTACAATCAACATAGACAAGCAAGATACAATCAGGTACTAAGTTCATGATAAATTTAAGTTCAATTAATCATATTACTTAAGAACTCCCACTTAGATAGACATCCCTCTAATCCTCGAAGTGATCACGTGATCCATATCAACTAAACCATGTCCGATCATCACGTGAGATGGAGTAGTTTCAACGGTGAACATCACTATGTTGATCATATCTACTATATGATTCACGCTCGACCTTTCTGTCTCTGTGTTCCGAGGCCATATCTGTTATATGCTAGGCTCGTCAAGCTTAACCTGAGTATTCCGCGTGTGCAACTATTTTGCACCCGTTGTATTTGAACGTAGAGCCTATCACACCCGATCATCACGTGGTGTCTCAGCACGAAGAACTTTCGCAATGGTGCATACTCAGGGAGAACACTTATACTTTGATAATTTAGTGAGGGATCATCTTATAATGCTACCGTCAATCAAAGCAAGATAAGATGCATAAAAGATAAACATCACATGCAATCAATATAAGTGATATGATATGGCCATCATCATCTTGTGCTTGTGATCTCCATCTCCGAAGCACCCTCATGATCACCATCGTCACCGGCGCGACACCTTGATCTTCATCGTAGCATCGTTGTCTTCTCGCCAATCTTATGCTTCTACGACTATCGCTACCGCTTAGTGATAAAGTAAAGCATTACAGGGCGATTGCATTGCATACAATAAAGCGACAACCATATGGCTCCTGCCAGTTGCCGATAACTCGGTTACAAAACATGATCATCTCATACAATAAAATTTAGCATCATGTCTTGACCATATCACATCACAACATGCCCTGCAAAAACAATTTAGACGTCCTCTACTTTGTTGCTGCAAATTTTACGTGGCTGCTACGGGCTTAGCAAGAACCGTTCTTACCTACGCATCAAAACCACAACGATAGTTTGTCAAGTTGGTGCTGTTTTAACCTTCGCAAGGACCGGGCGTAGCCACACACGGTTCAACTAAAGTTGGAGAAAGTGACACCCGTCAGCCACCTGTGTGCAAAGCACGTCGGTAGAACCAGTCTCGCATAAGCGTACGCGTAATGTCGGTCCGGGCCGCTTCATCCAACAATACCGCCGAACCAAAGTATGACATGCTGGTAAGCAGTATGACTTATATCGCCCACAACTCACCTGTGTTCTACTCGTGCATATAACATCAACGCATAAAACCTGGCTCTGATGCCACTGTTGGGGAACATAGTAATTTCAAAAAAAAAATCCTACGCACACGCAAGATCATGGTGATGCATAGCAACGAGAGGGGAGAGTGTTGTCCACGTACCCTCGTAGATCGAAAGCGGAAGCGTTAGCACAACGCGGTTCATGTAGTCGTACGTCTTCACGATCCGACCGAGCAAGTATCAAACGCACGGCACCTCCGAGTTCAGCACACGTTCAGCCCGATGACGTCCCTCGAACTCCGATCCAGCCGAGTGTTGAGGGAGAGTTTCGTCAGCACGACGGCGTGGTGACGATGATGATGTTCTACCGACGCAGGGCTTCACCTAAGCACCGCTACAGTATTATCGAGGTGGACTATGGTGGAGGGGGGCACCGCACACGGCTAAAGGATCAAGCGATCAATTGTTGTGTCTCTAGGGTGCCCCCTTGCCCCCGTATATAAAGGAGCAAGGGGGGAGGTGCGGCCGGCCAGGAGGGGCGCGCCAGCTGGAGTCCTACTCCCACCGGGAGTAGGACTCCCTCCCTTTTCCTAGTTGGATTAGGAGTGGAGGGGGAAAGAGGAGGGAGAGAGGAAGGAAAGGGGGGGCGCCGCCCCCTTCTCCTTGTCCTATTCGGACTAGGGGGAGGGGCGCGCGGCCCTGCCCTGGCCGCCTCTCCTCGTCTCCACAAAGGCCCACTATGGCCCATTAAGCCCCCGGGGGGTTCCGGTAACCCCTCGGTACTCCGGTAAAATCCCGATTTCACCCGGAACACTTCCGATATCCAAATATAGGCTTCCAATATATCAATCTTCATGTCTCGACCATTTCGAGACTCCTCGTCATGTTTGTGATCACATCCGGGACTCCGAACAACCTTCGGTACATCAAAACATATAAACTCATAATATAACTGTCATCGAAACGTTAAGCGTGCGGACCCTACGGGTTCGAGAAGTATGTAGACATGACCGAGACACGTCTCCGGTCAATAACCAATAGTGGAACCTGGATGCTCATATTGGCTTCCACATATTCTACGAAGATCGTTATCGGTCAGACCGCATAACAACATACGTTGTTCCCTTTGTCATCGGTATGTTACTTGCCCGAGATTCGATCGTTGGTATCTCAATACCTAGTTCAATATCGTTACCGGCAAGTCTCTTTACTCATTCCATAATACATCATCCCACAACTAACTCATTAGTTGCAATGCTTGCAAGGCTTAAGTGATGTGCATTACCGAGAGGGCCCCGAGATACCTCTTCGACAATCGGAGTGACAAATCCTAATATCGAAATACGCCAACCCAACAAGTACCTTCGGAGACACCTGTAGAGCACCTTTATAATCACCCAGTTACGTTGTGACATTTGGTAGCACACAAAGTGTTCCTCCGGTAAACGGGAGTTGCATAATCTCATAGTTATAGGAACATGTATAAGTCATGAAGAAAGCAATAGCAACATACTAAATGATCGAGTGCTAAGCTAACGGAATGGGTCAAGTCAATCACATCATTCTCCTAATGATGTGATCCCGTTAATCAAATGACAACTCTTGTCTATGGCTAGGAAACATAACCATCTTTGATCAACGAGCTAGTCAAGTAGAGGCATACTAGTGAGACTATGTTTGTCTATGTATTCACACAAGTATTATGTTTCCGGTTAATACAATTCTAGCATGAATAATAAACATTTATCATGATATAAGGAAATAAATAATAACTTTATTATTGCTTCTAGCGCATATTTCCTTCAGAAGCTACTTGCGTTTGATTCTATGGACATTGGGAGGAAGTTTCTGGCATGTGCAGAGAAGGTTAGACCCTCTTCCGTTGTTACAAATCATTTGTTAGATGTGATTCAGACACTGTCACGGTCCCAACCCATTCATACCACACCTTCAACCAAACGCATCCTATGACAGTGTCACAGTTTGTACCTAGTATCTTAAATTGTTTCCATCTCATCAGCGGTGCCATTAGAAAATTATTTGGCACCACTTCAGCAGTTTGTGCAGCCAACTTTGGTCCACACATCCGAGCAGCCAAGCAGAAAAATACTAAATCTTTATGGCACGATGGAACTGGGCATCGGAGCAACTACGTGTTCCGGAGTCCGGGTCCCTGATTTTTTTCCGCTGCATCAGCTTGCCAGTTCAGGGCACCGGTGCGAGATGTAGCAACAGTTGTCTTTACACTAGTTTTGGCATACATAGTGGACGGCATTAGTGCTATTAGTTCTATGTTACTAAATTTGTGCATGTACACACCTGTTAGTATCAATTTGCTGTCATCCAGACACTGTCGCTATGCTATTGCAGTTATATTTACCTTCCTCATAAAATGTTCAATTTGTTATTTATTGTACATGAGTAAGAACTTGTAGCGTTGCTGTAGTTAATTATAGCTTCTGATGTTCCAGAATTTGGTTGTTGTCTCAGTACCAATTATTTCATTTGCACATTGATCTTTTTGAGAAGATATGTCATAATTAACATGTTTCTTCAATTTTTCAAAATAAGCATTGGTGATTTTCTATGTTGCTATAAACCCATTTCCCCTACAATTGTTACTAATCTAGTTTTAAATATTATAGGATGAACGGAAGTGTTCTTACTTGGAGTGGGTTGATCAAGAGTGGCCACAGTCTTTGAAGATGTGCCTAACGAAGCTCTGGAGCATGTATGAGGAAGTGAATACAGCTAGGCTTAGAGAAAGTCTTGTCAACGCTGAAGCATATTTCAAGATGCGGGATAAAAAGTTGAAGGTGGAGAATGAGCTCAGATTTTTATAAAAAGACTTTGCTAAGATGGTGTTGGCGAAGGAGGAGGCACTTTCCCAGTTGGCCCGTGCAAAACGGGTTCTTACTGAACTGAAAGCAGAGGTGGATAAGACGAGCCTGGATGATCTCGATTAGGGAAATGAATATATTGTTCTTATGTAGTTGAACTAGCTCTATGTTGTACTGTGCTGTTTTCATGTAGCTACCGTACTGTGATGTTATAATATATTTATGTGCCTGATATGAAATTGCAAACAGCTGCTCGATATGAAATGTGAATTTGCGTAATATTGGAATTATTAATTGTAAACTAATAAACCTGCTAAATGTGTCATGGACCTTTGCAAACGGTTCTAGCAGTAAAAGTGGTTGCGATGGATAGCCCAATGCCACACAGTTTTCTTCATCAAATCATGTGTGATATAGTTGATAAAAGCAAACATTTAACCAAGGAAGACCGTGTGTGATAGTTACACCTTTCACACATGAGCCTACAGATAAAACTGTGTGGGATTTACGTCCGAAAGGAAACGTTTTCCCTGGATTGACTGTGTGGGATGTACATAAGAACGGAAACGTATTCCTTGGATCGACTGTGTGTGTTATACTTACGAACGGAAAAGTTTGTCTAGGAGTCACCGTGTGGGATGTACATACCTACGGAAATGATTTTCTTGGATTACCGTGTGGGATGTACATACCTACGGAAATGATTTCTGGGATTCACCGTGTGGGATTTACATACCTACGGAAATGATTTCTGGGATTCACTGTGTGGGATGTACATACCTACGGAAATGATTGGGTTTTGATGCCTCGCCCGATCGCGTACGACCCCAGCCTGGGTCCCAGGAGGGCCTATCCCCGACGATTTCTGGGTCGTGTGGGAAGGACACCCTATTGCACACACTCACTTGGCGACGGTTCCAAATGCCATCGCGGAAAGGGGTGAAAAATCGTTTGTTTAGGACCGACGCGCACCAGTGTAAGGAAATATAAATAACAACTTTACTATTGCCTCTAGGGCATATTTCCTTCAGTCTCCCACTTGCACTAGTCAATAATCTAGTTCATATCGCCATGTGATTTAACACCAATAGTTCACATCACCATGTGATTAACACCCATAGTTCACATCACCATGTGACCAACACTCAAAGGGTTTACTAGAGTCAATAATCTAGTTCACATCGCTATGTGATTAACACCCAAGAACATTAAGGTATGATCATGTTTTGCTTGTGAGAGAAGCTTAGTCAATGGGTCTGTCACATTCAGATCCGTGTGTATTTTGCAAATTTCTATGTCTACAATACTCTGCACGGAGCTACTCTAACTAATTGCTCCCACTTTCAATATGTATCTGGATCGAGACTTAGAGTCATCCAGACCAGTGTCAAAGCTTGCATCGACGTAACTCTTTACGACGAACTCTTTGTCACCTCCATACCCGAGAAACATATCCTTTCTACTAAGGATAATTTTGACCGCTATCCACTGATCTACTATTGTACCCTCTTGCCAAACTCATGGTGAGGTACACAATAGGTCTGGTACACAACATAGCATACTTTATAGAACCTATGGCTAAGGCATAGGGATTGACTTTCATTCTCTTTCTATTTTCTGTCGTGGTCGTGTTTTGAGTCTTACTCAACTTTACACCTTGCAATACAAGCAAGAACTCCTTCTTTGACTGTTCTATTTTGAACTAGTTCAAATTTTTTGTCAAGGTATGTACTCATTGAAAAATCTTATCAAGCATCTTGATCTATCTCTATAGATCTTGATGCCCAATACGTAAGCAACTTCACCAAGGTCTTTCTTTGAAAAACTCCTTTCAAACACTCCTTTATGCTTTCCAGAAAATTCTACATCATTTCCGATCAACAATATGTCATTCACATATACTTATCAGAAAGGTTGTAGTGCTCCCACTCACTTTCTTGTAAATACAGGCTTCACCGCAAGTCTGTATAAAACTGTATGCTTTGATCAACTTATCAAAGCGTATATTCCAACTCCGAGATGCTTGCACCCGTCCATAGATGGATCGCTGGAGCTTGCACATTTGTTAGCACCTTTAGGATTGACAAAACCTTCTGGTTGCATCATATACAACTTTTATTTAAGAAATCCATTAAGGAATGCAGTTTTGACATCCATTTACCAGATTTCATAAAATGTGGCAATTGGTAAAATGATTCAGACAGACTTTAAGCATAGATACGAGTGAGAAATTCTCATCGTAGTCAACACCTTGAACTTGTTGATAAATTTTTGTGACAATTCGAGCTTTGTAGATAGTAACACTACTATCAGCGTCCGTCTTCCTCTTGAAGATCCATTAATTCTCAATGGCTCGCCGATCATCGGGCAAGTCAACCAAAGTCCATACTTTGTTCTCATACATGGATCCCATCTCAGATTTCATGGCCTCAAGCCATTTCGCGGAATCTGGGCTCATCATCACTTCCTCATAGTTCATAGGTTCGTCATGGTCAAGTAACATGACCTCCAGAACAGGATTACCGTACCACTCTGGTGTGGATCTGACTCTGGTTGACCTACGAAGTTCGGCAGTAACTTGATCCGAAGTTTCATGATCATCATCATTAGCTTCGTCACTAATTGGTGTAGGAATCACTAGAACTGAGTTCTGTGATGAACTACTTTCCAATTCAGGAGAAGGTACAATTACCTCATCAAGTTCTACTTTCCTCCCACTCACTTCTTTCAAGCGAAACTCCTTCTCTAGAAAGGATACATTTTTAGCAACGAATATCTTCCCTTCAGATCTGTGATAGAAGGTGTACCCAACAGTCTCTTTTGGGTATCCTATGAAGACACATTTCTCCGATTTGGGTTTGAGCTTATCAGATTGAAGCTTTTTCACATAAGCATCGCAACCCCAAACTTTAATAAACGACATCTTAGGTTTCTTGCCAAACCACAGTTCATACGGTGTCGTCTCAATGGATTTTTAGACGGTACCCTATTTAACATGAATGTAGCTATCTCTAATGCATAACCCCAAAATAATAGTGGTAAATTGGTAAGAGACATTATAAATTGCACTATATCCAATAAAGTACGGTTATGACATTCGGACACACCATTATACTGTGGTGTTCTAGGTGGCATGAGTTTGTGAAACTATTCCACATTGTTTTAATTGAAGGCCAAACTCATAACTCAAAATATTCGCCTCTGCGATCAGATCGTAGAAACTTTATTTTCTTGTTACAATGATTCTTAACTTCACTCTGAAATTCTTTGAACTTTTCAAATGTTTCAGACTTGTGTGTCATTAAGTAGATATACCCATATCTGCTCAAATCATCTGTGAAGGTCAGAAAATAACGATACCTGCCGCGAGCCTCAACACTCATCGGACCGCATACATCGGTATGTATTATTTCCAATAAGTCAGTGGCTCGCTCCATTTTTCCAGAGAACGGAGTCTTAGTCATCTTGCCCATGAGGCATGGTTCGCTAGCATCAAGTGATTCCAAAAGCCCATCAGCATGGAGTTTCTTCATGCGCTTTACACCAATATGACCTAAACGGCAGTGCCACAAATATGTTGCACTATCATTATCAACTTTGCATCTTTTGGCATCAATATTATGAATATGTGTATCATTACGATCGAGATTCAATAAACCATTTATATTAAGTGTATGACCATAGAAGGTTTTATTCATGTAAACAGAACAACAATTATTCTTTGACTTTAAATGAATAACCGTATTGCAATAAACATGATCCTATCATATTCATGCTCAACAAAAACACCAAATAACATTTATTTTGGTCCAACACTAATCTCGAAGGTAGAGGGAGTGTGCGATGGTGATCCTATCAACCTTGGAATCATTTCCAACACACATCGTCACTTCGCCCATAACTAGTCTGTGTTCATTCTATAACTCTTGTTTCAAGTTACTAATCATAGCAACTAAACCAATATCAAATACCCAGGGGCTACTATGAATACTAGTAAAGTACACATCAATAACATGTATATCATATATACTTTTGTTCACTTTGCCACCCTTCTTATCCGCCAAGTATTTGGGGCAGTTCCGCTTCCAGTGACCATTTCCTTTGAAGTAGAAGCACTCAGTTTGTGGGTTGGGTCTTGCTTTGGGCTTCTTCATGGGAGTGGCAACTTGCTTGTCATTCTTCTTGAAGTTCCCTTTCTTTCCCTTGCCCTTTTACTTGAAACTAGTGGTCTTGTCAACTATCAACACTTGATGCTTTTCTTGATTTCTATCTTCACCGATTTCAGCATCGCGAAGAGCTCGGGGAATCGTTTTTATCATCCCTTGCATATTATAGTTCATCACGAAGTTCCAATAACTTGGTGATAGTGCCTAGAGAACTCTGTCAATCACTATCTTATCTGGAAGATTGACTCCCACTTGATTCAAGCGATTGTAGTACTCAGACATTCTGAGCACATGCTCACTGGTTGAGCTATTCTCCTCCATCTTGTAGGCAAAAATACTTGTCAGAGGTCTCCTACCTCTCGACTCAGGCATGAGTCTGAAATACCAATTTCAACTCTTGGAACATCTCATATGCTCCATGGCGTTTCAAAACATTTTTGAAGTCCCGGTTCTAAGCCATAAAGCATGGTCACTAAACTATCAAGTAGTCATCATACCGAGCTTGTGAAATGTTCATAACGTCTGCATTTGCTCCTGCAATAGTTCTGTCACCTAGGGGTGCATCAAGGACATAATTCTTCTGTGTAGCAACGAGGATAATCCTCAGATCACAGACCTAGTCCGCATCATTGCTACTATCATCTTTCAACATAGTTTTTCTCTAGGAACATATAAAAAATAAACGGGGAGCTACATCGCGAGCTATTGATCTACAACATAGTCATGCAAATACTATCAGGACTAAGTTCATGATAAATTAAAGTTCAATTAATCATATTACTTAAGAACTCCCACTTATATAGACATCCCTCTAATCATCTATGTGATCACGTGATCCATATGAACTAAACCATGTCCGATCATCACATGAGATGGAGTAGTTTTCAATGGTGAACATCACTATGTTGATCAAATCTACTATATGATTCACGCTCGACCTTTCGGTCTCAGTGTTCCGAGGCCATATCTGCATATGCTAGGCTCGTCAAGTTTAACCCGAGTATTCTGCATGTGCAAAACTGGCTTGCACACGTTGTATGTTAACGTAGAGCTTATCACACCCGATCATCACGTGGTGTCTCGGCACGACGAACTGTAGCAACGGTGCATACTCAGGGAGAACACTTATACCTTGAAATTTAGTGACAGGTCATCTTATAATGCTACTGTCATACTAAGCAAAATAAGATGCATAAAGGATAAACATCACATGCAATCAATATAAGTGATATGATATGGCCATCATCATCTTGTGCCTTTGATCTCCATCTCCAAAGCATCGTCATGATCACCATCGTCACCGGCTTGACACCTTGATCTCCATCGTAGCATCGTTGTCTTCTCGCTAACTATTGTTTCCACGACTATCGCTACCGCTTAGTGATAAAGTAAAGCAATTACATGACGATTTCATTTCATACAATAAAGCGACAACCATATGGCTCCTGCCAGTTGCCGATAACTGTGTTACAAAACATGATAATCTCATACAACAATTTATATAATCACATCTTGACCATATCACATCACAACATGCCCTGCAAAAACAAGTTAGACGTCATCTACTTTGTTGTTGCAAGTTTTACGTGGCTGCTACGGGCTTAGCAAGAACCGTTCTTACCTACGCATCAAAACCACAACGATTTTTCGTCAAGTTTGCTGTTTTCACCTTCAACAAGTACCAGACGTAGTCACACTTGATTCAACTAAAGTTGGAGAAACAGACACCCACTAGCCACCTGTGTGCAAAGCACGACGGTAGAACCAGTCGCATGAACGCAGTCATGTAATGTCGGTCTGGGCCGCTTCATCCAACAATACCGCCGAATCAAAGTATGACATGCTGGTAAGCAGTATGACTATTCACTACAAAAAAAAGACACATCCGTGACATTTTGGGCCGAACGAATTTTTTTCTGTCATACATATGACACTTCTATGACAATAATTGTGACAAAACCCGGTATCATCATAGATGTGGTGGGCTCCTACTTCTATGACAAAAAATCATGACAGAAAATGGGCTTTTCGTCCTGGGCGGGCCGGAGACGCAACTGCATGACATTCTTTGGGCCGTCCATGACGGAAAAAACCATGGTAGAAGCGAGGGCAAGGAAAATTTCGGGGAGTTCCCGGTTACGGTGGGAGGTCGGGGCCGAGCGATGCGCGTTTCTCTCGTACACGTACGCGCGTGTGTGCGAGGCGTTGGCTCTAACTGAACCCTAGCGAGGCGTTGGGCTCTAACTGAACCCGAGCGATTGCACTGCAGGCTACGCGTTACTGAACCCGAGCGATCGATCGATGGCTGTTAACTGAACCCGATCGAGCGATTCCTTCGCTACTGCTGCTAACTGAAGCCGATCGATGCTGCCTCTGGGATGAACAGTGAGCGTTGAGGGGAGGGGGGTTGGATGAACAGTGAGTGGTGGCGTTGCCTCTAGATGAATAGGACCCCGTGGTGTGGAGGGCTGGATGAACAGTAGACGGTGGAGGGGTGCCCGTGGAGGGGTGGTTGAACAGGACCCCATGGTGTGGAGGGCTGGATGAACAGTAGACGGTGGAGGGGTGCCCGTGGAGGGGTGGTTGAACATGACCCTGTGGTGTGGAGGGATGGATGAACAGTAGACGGTG
>NC_057814.1:467976363-467976881 GCF_018294505.1 Triticum aestivum | reverse complement strand
ACATTGAGCGGTGGCGTTGCCTCTGGATGAGCAGGAACCCGTGCTGTGGAGGGCTGGATGAACAGTAGAAGGTGGAGGGGTGGGCGTGGAGGGGTGGTTGAACAGGACCCCGTGGTGTGGAGGGCTGGATGAACAGTAGACGATGGAGGGGTGCCCGTGGAGAGGTGGTTGAACAGTAGCCGGTGGAGTAGCGCGCAGTGGAGGCTGGATGAACAGGAGCCCGTGGAGGCTGGAGGAGGTCGACGGTAGCCCGTGGAGGCTGGAGGAGGTCGACGGTGGAGATGAACAGTATCCCGTGGAGTCCGGTTTTGCGGTACACCACACCCCCCCTCCCGGTTTCGACCGTAGCGCTCCAACACAAGTCCGTTTCGTCCGTTTTGCGGTACGCCACACCCCTCCCGATGAACAGGACCCCAGTTTCGACCGTAGCGCTCCAACACAAGTCCGTTTCGTCTGTTTTGCGGTACGCCACACCCCTCCCGATTAACAGGACCCCCATTTCGACCGTAGGAGGTCCG
>NC_057814.1:467964989-467976327 GCF_018294505.1 Triticum aestivum | reverse complement strand
TTTCGTCCGTTTTGCGGTACGCCACACCCCTCCCGATCAACAGGACCCCCGTTTTGACCGTAGGAGGTCCGTTTCGTCCGTTTTGTGGTACGCCAGACCCCTCCCGATGAATAGGATCCCGTTTCGAACGTGGCCGGTCGAACACAAGGCCGTTTCCTCCGTTCTGCGGTACGCCAGGCCTCGTTTCCATCGCCTGTTCCGTCCAAGCCCTCCCGATGAACACGACCACGCATTCTGTTCTGACCCAGCCGGTTGGCTCCCACGCGTTCCGTTGCCTCCCGATGCATTCCGTTGCCTCCCCATGAACACGACGCATTCTATTGCCTGCCCATGAACATGACGACGACGTTGTTTCTCCGTTCCGACCCAGCCATGTCAACGAGCCCTCGCCGTACGTATGCGCGAGTAGGCGTTCGAGACCCCGCCCGTATGTACACATACGTGGCCGTATTTTCTTTCTTGCACCCTGGCCGCTGTACGTACGTGTACATGCTACGTGCGCGCCTCTACTACGACACGTGCGCGCCTCTACATCCACTAGTATATATGTACGTACACGTTCGCGACCAGAATGACAATGCTACGTCCACTTCGACCAGGTGGGTCCCGACTGTCAGGCACTTCCTTGCGTGCGAAGATGTAGCTGGTAGGTCCCAGTAGTCAGGGGGCGAATCATTTTGTTTTTTTGCCCGGACGCACTTCCTTGCGTGCGAAGGTGTAGCTGGTGGGTCCCAGCAGTCAGGGGAAACTTTTTTTCACGAAATACGGTGGCCCGTCCGGTGGGTCCCCGTTGTCAGGTGGAGGAATAATTTTTTTGCGCGTAATAAGGAGGCACTTCCTTGCTGCGGCTGTGGACCCAGCTGTCAGCGTCTCCACGCACAGTACTCTTCCAATGGAAGTCGGTCGTTGACCACATTGACCACGCCGCGCCGAGAGCACCACAGTGGTGGACGACGACGAGGCCTAGGAAGGGGATGACACGGAGGCAGGGAAGACTCGGCAGTTGTTTCCCACGCGGAGGGGAGTACGACTCTACGAGGGTTTACTGGTTCGTCTACCGTCGCCGGAGAATAACAGCAGGTGTGGGTGAGTAGAGGGATGGCTAGGCCAGCGATGGGAGTACGGTGGGGCGGTGAGGCTTGCACGGCAGCACAGCCGGCCGCGGGGAGGAGGGAGCAGGCAGTGCCGCCGGCGCTTGTTTGAGCGGCTGGAGCAGGAAGAACAGAGATTGAAGAAGCACGACGACCGTTGGATGGACATCCAACAGTCAGTGCTTGCGCATCAACCTTTTTTTAGGAAAGCCTCAAATCTGTGGAAAACAGCATACAGCCCATCTGCCATTATTTCTAATAATTTACAGCCCATTTGCTAATTCTTAAGGTTTTTTTGGAGCCCATATTCTTTTTGTTAGCATTACAACCCATATCGTGGTCACGGTTAAAAAATTATACGAAATTTTGCATATTTCGGTGCGGTCCGAACTATTTTTAATACCGAAATTTTGACTCAGATTCAAACTGATTTTAAAAATAAATGTATATCAATATAAAATCCAACAAATTCTCCGCGCATAAAAATTAATGTAATTTAATATCTTGAAATGAAAAAAGAGATATTTAAAACTAATTGCCGGTTTGATGTGTTTTAAAAATGTACAGCCCATTTCTCATTACTGATGGGCCATTTTCTCGGCCAGGCGAATGAAAGCTCTCCTCGTCTTGAAAGATTTGCAGCCCATCAGGCCTGACAAAGCGACTTACTTGGCAAATCACAAAAAAACTGGGCTGTGGCCGTGGACCCAGCTGTCAGCCTCTCCACGTAAAGTACTCTTCCGATGGAAGTCATTCCTTGACCACGTTGACCACGCCGCGCGGAGAGCACCACGGCGGTGGACGACGGCGAGGCCTAGGAAGGGGACGACGCGGTGCCGGGGAAGACGCGGCAGTGGAAGCCCGCGCAGAGAGGAGTACGAGGGTTCACTGGTTCGGCTGCGGTGTGAGGCTGCCGTCGCCGCAGGGCCTGGCCAGCGGTGGGAATAGTAGGCGGCGGTGAGGCCTCTGCGGCAGCACAGCCGGCCACGGGAGGCAGGAGCATGCGGCACGACCGGCGCTGCTTTGGGCGGCTGGAGCAAGAAGACCAGAGGTTGAAGAAGCACTACGGCCGTTGGATGGACATCATACGGTCATTGGAGCTAGAATCGTTCATATTGACTAAGTTGACAAAGCCCTTCGTCCCCGTCAACTTAGTAGGCCCACAAGTCAGCCTCCCAGCAAGGTGGGTCCCAGCTAGCCGGGGGAGTATTCATTTTTTTTGCGTAATAAGGAGGCACTTCCGGTGGGTCCGAGCTGACAGCGGGGGGAACGTTTTTTTTGCGAAATACGGTGGCCCGTCCGGTGGGCCCCAGCAGTCAGGGGGAAACGATTTTTTTCGCAAAATACTGGTGGCCCGTCCGGTGGGTCCCCGCTGTCAGGTGGAGGAATAATTATTTTCCGCGTAATAAGGAGGCACTTCCTTGCGGCTGCCGTGGACCCAGCTGTCAGTCTCTCCACATACAGTACTCTTCCGATGGAAGTCGGTCGTTGACCACATTGACCACGCCGCACCGAGAGCACCACGGCGGTGGACGACGGCGAGGCCTAGGAAGGGGATGACGTGGAGCCGGGAAGACGCGGCAGTGGAAGTCTGCGTGGAGAGGAGTACGAGGGTTCATCGGTTCGGCAGGCTGCCTCGCCGTAGAATAACAGGGGGTGTGTGAGTAGAGGGATGCCCTGGCCAGCGGTGGGAGTAGTAGGGGGCGCTGAGGCCTGCGCGGCAGCACAGCCGGCCACGGGAGGCGGGAGTAGGCGGTCCCGCCGGCGCTGCTTTGGCGGCTGGAGCAAGAAGATTAGAGATTGAAGAAACACGACGGCCGTTGGATTGACATCCAACGGTTACGTCTACTAGAATCGTTTGTTGACGTATATAATAACTATAAAAATCTTGCATACGCGTCAACTAAACAGGCCCAC
This sequence comes from Triticum aestivum, assembly GCF_018294505.1. Lineage (NCBI taxonomy): Eukaryota > Viridiplantae > Streptophyta > Magnoliopsida > Poales > Poaceae > Triticum > Triticum aestivum. Next base: position 467,973,319 of record NC_057814.1, on the reverse strand, counting down.
AAGTCAGACCACTCCCTCTTTTTTTTAATAATTTATATATAGCTCATGGCAACTTCTTATGCTATTTATTGCAGTCGTTTTTTTGGTTGGCCAGGGCCAATTTCGCATATTTTTGTGGGTTCCAAACTATTTTTAATACCAAAATGTCGAGCCAGATTTAAAGTACTTTGAAGATATATTTAAATTAGGTTAATGCCCAGTGAAATAGGAATCTGAAAATGTGAAAAAAAATCAGAAATTATAAAGTAATTGCCAATTTGTCATCTATTTTTATATTTACAACCCATTTCATATTACTTTCAACATTTGCAGGCGTCTTGAAAGAGTTGCAGCCCATCAGGGCGTAGAAAAATAAGTAGGCCTGGATTGGGTATTCTTCAGCAAAATAAACTGCGTAGAAAAAATAGCTGGGCTGGTCACATGGCGAACATAAAATATAAGCCTGGGCTAGACGGGCCACAGCCTAGTTCAAACCCTGCTCCGTCTCAACAATACCAAACAAAAAAAATACTGCTCGAGTAGCTACGTCCCAGGTGTCAGCCGATCTTGTGCTGTTCTCTTGTCTATTGACTATATACGCTCACAATGTCGTGGGTCCCAGATGTCAGGAAAACACTAGGAGGAAGCATTTTATTTTTCCATACGCTGACATGGTGGGCCCCTACTGTCATCCTCTCCACGTACTTCTGCCGATTCGTGTTGTTTGTTGACCATGTTGACAACGCGAGAGGGCGGCGCCGCGGCGAGCGCACCAAAGCGCGCGGAGGACGTCGGCGTTAACGATTTAGGAGACGGTGGGGTGGCGATGCGTGCGCTGAGGCGCAGCCAGCCGTGGGAGGCGGAAGCAGGCGGCCCCGCCGGCGCTGGTTTGGTTTTGGCGGCTGGAGGAAGACAGGACTGAAGAAACATGACAGACTGTAAAAGCAGCAGGAGTACTTAACAACCTTAACTGAAACCAGCAGGGGCACTTAACAACCAAAGCTGAAAGCAGTATGAGTACTTATACAGGTTCAACCGTACAAAGCACGCCTCGAACAGTGCTACTTTGCCTATAGTTAACCAAGGGTGAGGCCGCCAAGCCCCAGGACAAGGCCCAGGCGCCACCCCGCGCATCCACAACCTTCTGAAAGCGGCTTCATCTCGCAACGTGGTCAATAAACAGGATATTCGCTTTAGAGCCATGGAAAAGCATGAACATAATCTTCTGTCCTATTCTCCAAGATGGACGGGCCTTCATTATTTGAGACCACCCATGAATAAGTATCTTTTCACCTCCAAGGGGAATTGAGTAGGTCGACATAAACATCATGTTGTGACCAAGCGCAAGTCTGACCCGACCATGGTCAGGCATCTGTATAGGAACAATAGAACTCGGCAGTTACTGTTTCAAGAAGATCACAACTGTAAAACTGTGTATAAGCAATAGTTTATGAACAACATATATAACAGAAAACAGCTCGTACCATAAGTTTCTCGACACAGTTGGACCTGTTCAACGAGTGTAGCAGTGGCACACATATCCCACGTGGCCTTCCACCATTGAAACGCCCCACAAGGACCTCAAGACGATCAATAAAGTGTAGGAACTTGTGGATGTCGATCCAGTCAACTTCAGTGCCATTAGTAACAGCCGAGTTATTACAGAGTAACAAACGAGCAGACCGCTTAACTCTGAAAAAACCTACACGTGCCACCAATATTAGTTAGAAGTAGCATCTTCGTGAGAGATTCGTTGCTACTTCTAAAGTTAAATTGTGATTAGTTAGACAGAATAGGTGGATTAAGAAGTAATCGAGGCAACAAGCAAGAACCAGATACAAAACTAACATGGATGAACAATTGGAACAACGTCGGGGTGGAAGATCGCAGTGAAGATGAGACCAGGTTCTGCTATTTCCATCAACATTCGTGCGCCAACTTTCAGTCTGTAACACTTGAGAAAGTTTATCCAAGTTCGGCCATAAAAAAAGCAGCGATCTCCTTGGTTCATGAACCCAACTCGGAACTTATATCCATGGCTTGTCTTCACTGTGACCATTAAACTAGTGTATTCAGTTATGGCAAGGCCGAGCATCTTGAGTACATGTGTTCTGGTAGAGCAAATAATACACTGCAGGAAAAATAATATGAGAACACAGCATGTTCAAAAAAACCCCACCCTCCCGGATAGAAAAGAGGATTCTAGGAACATACTGTGCGCGTTTCAAAATGTTGTGTTAGGATGGGAAGGAACAAGTGTGGCGTCTCGCTGAGGGCGCAGAAACCTGTAGGGTACTCGCACTTTGGGCACTGCAAATGAAACACACTAGATTCAGTAGGAAGAAAAATGCATCAACGGCGGCGGCTGCCATCCTAGGATTACCTGCGACCAAGGGACTTGGATTTATCGGGGATGGATGAAGAATCCGTACCTGGTTCTCCATGAGAAAACCCTATGCAATCGCCGAGAGGGGGTTTTCTCTGAACAAGCAGACGAGGGAGAAGGGGATTCAGGCCCATTGAAATATTGCCGCTTCGTCCGTCCAGCTTACTGCTAAAGCTGGAAAGGGGGGGTTGTGATTTGATGGCTCATTGGGCATTACTGCGGTGCTACGACCGGGGTGTGTCTACCGTGAAGTTGTGCACTCTAATTTGTGCATATGGCACGTGGACCCCGTTGCCGGTTGCCCCACATATCAGCGAAAGGAAGTAGAAAGACAGGAGTAACTAGTTACACATAAATATATTTTTTGACAGAGAGATACTCCCTCTGTAAAGAAATTTACAAATCTTTTATATCACAGGCTCACCTTGCTGAGAAATGAACTCCCTCTGCAACGCACGGGCATTATGGGGGTTCAGCTGAGAATATAATACTCAGATAGGCTCACGGTTCTGGACTTTGGGCCGCAGGCCGACCCTGCATGTTTGGGGGCCCATGTGTTCTATCTCAGTGCTTTTCATATTGCAAGCGATCGGTACGGCTGGTTTTAGATGTTGTCGCAAGGTGAATACACAAAATTGAATAAAGCACGGCAGCTGTTGGAATGAAATCGAACGACAGTTCCTAACCAGCAATCAGAGTTGCAATTCTATCAACGATATACCATGTGATAAATAATACTGTCGTACTACTTATACACACAAGACACTTGTTTCACCATGCCAGATTATTACATCAAAATCTCTCGGAGGATAGATCAGTTCGGCAGTTGCGTGCTGCTACTGAAGAATTTCAAAGTTGATTTGGACTAGCTCTCCTTGCCGAGAAAGTTCGACTTTGACATCATCCCCTACCGCAAGATATGATTTAGATTTGAACCTTGACCATCCTTTAGCATCAATCATCATGTGACCATCCTTTGTACTTACGGTATATTGAGCAGGTTCATTCACACCAAGGCTGCGCATGGTAAGAGAAACTTGGCCGCGGTCGCCTGGATTGTTGAACGACTCCCTCGTTGCTCTAGGAATTCTCTGTTTGCAAACAAGAAGACATACCCAAACAGTTAGATCAACACAGTGAATCATGTGAAACAACATGGAAAGAAAAAAGAACGAAGCACTTGGGCGGCCAATGCTTACCAAGAAGGTGGACATGTCGGTTTTTGTAAGGACTTTGGTATATGAAGTGCGAACTGCAGCCCAGTCTGTTGCCGGTGCAACTGCACGGGCCGGAGCAGATGCAAGTGCAAGTGTTGGTGCAGGTGCCGAAGCCGCTGCCGGAGATGGTGCTCCTTGTAGAGCTGGTGCCGATGTCGGAGCAGGTGCCGGTGTCGATGCCCGATCCTCCAGTAGATCAGACTGATCCGCTGACGCGGTCGGTGCCCAATCCTTAGCTGGATCAGACTGAGCTCCTGCCGCTGTCAGTGCTAGAGCAACTGCCGGTGCTCAATCTATGCGAGACAGTGGCGATCGTGTCTGGTCTGCTAGGATCAGCTTTCTAACTTGACTAGGATCCGTGACCGTGATCCAGTTTTTTTCTTCATTTCTTTTAAACGCGAGAAGGACTAATTGTGGCATTTTTGTTAAACCAAACTGCAGTTCATCATAGGGATTCGGCTTGTACTCAGACAACAGACTGATCCATTTTTTTCCAGTAATATAAGTGATGGACAGTGCCTTCGTTACTGACACGACATAAGAAGTGAAACCTGCAAAAATAGCCATCGTAGAGCAAACCAAACGGTTTATTCTGTGATGAATGTCACATGGCAAACCTGCATCGTAAAATTGCAGGAAAAGAAAGAAAACATGACATTAAATCAATAAGATTTAGACAGTAAATCAATAAGATTTACTTGATGTGACATGAGTGAATCCTTACCAGGAAATCACTATGTTGAAGTACTAAACAGAAGATTGATCGTCCAACTACGCGTGGCATGCAGGGGCCTCGCCTACTCCCACAAGCAGGACTGTCCAAAGGTCGTGACAAATTGTATGGACCGAACATCCATGGGACTGGAAATCTTGGTGGGTGCGATAAACCCTGCAATGCATACAGATATTGGAGTGTAACCATAATTGATAAACCGTCCTCACAAAAAATATGATCTGGATACTTCAAAATATACAGACTGAATTGAGTGGACAGACATTAACATAGACATTAACATAGACCGTTCACACACCAAAAGCGGCAGTACTAATAAACAATACAGGGTTCACAAACACAAATCAAGTACTGAACAATAGTACTTACTCAGACAAGCAAAGTTGCACTAACTAAACTCTGCAGACTATTTCTTGCCACCGACCTACGGGATGAACCCTGCATAACTGACTAGGCCATGGACTTCGTGTGAGATATCTACATGCACCATCACCATTTTGTCAACCTTGGAGAACCTAACAGAGTGGTATTTCCACTCATAAACATGATGATGAAGACAGGTCGCATCAGATTTGTGTAACGCCCACGATGCGGCTATATCTCCCACGTGTCGAGGCACGACTTAGAGGCATAACCGCATAGTGGTTTTGTCGCAAGAAGGGTCATCTTCACACAATCCCATGTAATGAACAAGAATGGGATAAAGAGTTGGCTTACAATCGCCACTTCACACAATACATAAATATCATCATACATCATCCAAAATACAAACATATAGACCGACTACGGTCAAAAACCAGATGAAAATAAGACAACCCCAAATGCTAGATCCCCGATCGTCCCAACTGGGCTCCACTACCGATCATCAGGAAAAGACACATAGTAACGACCACGTTCCTCGTCGAACTCCCACTTGAGATCGACGCCATCGTCTGCACTGGCATCGTCGGCACCTGCAACTGTTTTGGTAGAATCTGTGAGTCACGGGGACTCAGCAATCTCACACCCGCGAGATCAAGACTATTTAAGCTAGTAGGACAAGAAGGTGCAAGAGGTGGAGCTGCAGCGGCAAAAGCATATATGGTGGCTAACTTGCGCAAATGAGAGCGAGAAGAGAAGCAACGGAACGGACGTCATCTAGCAATGACCAAGAAGTGATCCTGAACACCTACTTATGTCATACATAACACATACCGTGTTCACTTCCCGGACTCCGCCGAGAAGAGACCATCACGGCTACTCACGCAGTTGATGTATTTTAATTGGGTCAAGTGACAAGTGATCTACAACCGGACATTAACAAATTCCCATCTGCCTCATAACCGCGGGCACGGCTTTCGAAAGATAATACCCTGCAGGGGTGTCCCAACTTAGCCCATCATAAGCTCTCACGGTCAACGAAGGATAAACCTTCTCCCGGAAAGACCCGATCAGTCTCGGAATCCCGGTTTACAAGACATCTCGACAATGGTAAAACAAGACCAGCAAAGCCGCCCGAATGTGCCGACAAATCCCGATAGGAGCTGCACATATCTCGTTCTCAGGGCACACCGGATAAGTCAAGCTACGAGTAAAACCAGACCTCGAGTTTCCCCGAGGTGGCCCCGCAGGCTGCTCGGTTCGGACCAACACTCGAAGGAGCACTCGCCCGGGGGGGTTAAAATAAGATGACCCTCGGGCTCGCGAAAACCCGGGGGAAAAGGCTTAGGCGGCAAATAGTAAAACCAAAGTTGGGCCTTGCTGGAGGAGTTTTATTCAAGGCGAACTTTCAAGGGGGTCCCATAAATCACCCGACCGCGTAAGGAACGCAAACTCAAGGAACATAATCCCGGTATAACAGTAACTAGGGCGGCAAGAGTGGAACAAAACACCAGGCATAAGGCCGAGCCTTCCACCCTTTACCAAATATATAGATGCATTAATTAAATAAGAGATATAGTGATATCCCAACATATCCATGTTCCGACATGGAACAAACTTCAACTTCACCTGCAACTAGCAACGCTATAAGAGGGGCTGAGCAAAAGCGGTAACATAGCCAAACAACGGTTTGCTAGGAAAGGATGGTTAGGGCTGACATGGCTAAAATAGGAGACATGATATAGCAAGTGATAGGTAGCGAGCATGGCAATAGAGCGAACAACTAGCATAGCAAAGATAGAAGTGATTTCGAGGGGTGGTCATCTTGCCTGCAAGATTCTCAGAGTTGTCGAAAGCTTGATCCTCGTAAGCGTACTCGACAGGTTCCTCGTTCACGAACTCGTCTCCCGGCTCTACCCAAGACAAGAAAACAAACAAACGGAACCACAATCAACAACGAGAAATGCGCAAGCAACATGATGCAAAACATGTATGATATGCAAGATATGATATGCGATGCATATGCGTGCTCCGGAAGGAAAATGATGAACATGGCAGTAACTTGGCAAACCAAGCATGCCACTGGAAAGATTAGATGATTTCGGTCGAAATCGATATAAAGATCACCGGAATCGGATGCACGGTTTGCAAATGGCGAGCAAAACAATGACACTAATCTGCGATATACAGCAAGATAGCACCTAAAATGCAACAAGAAACAATGCTACAGCACCCCAACATAGCAACAAAGCACATGGAAGTAATCTACAGGAGATGCTTGACAAAAGATGAATACTGAGCTACAGCTAGTTCACAACATATCAAGTTCAAACAAGCATGGCAAAAGTGCAAAAGATTACAGGTTCACAGACTTGGTGAAAAACTGGACATGGCAGAAATCAGCATCAGGTAGCTATGTTCAGAGCACGAAATCAACATGCTACAAGAACTTAACATAGCAACACAAGGCATGGTAGTGTTCTACTAAATGCACATGACAAAAGTCCCTTACTGACCATAAGCCAAAAAGGATCAGAAGATATGATGGAAAGCATGTAAACATAGCAAGTTTCGTTATCAGGTTTCAGACTTAGCAGAAAACAGAGCATGGCAGAAATATTAATATGTAGGCCTCTTTGTGAGCTAGATGCACTCACTACAGAGCAATGCATGACAAACCAAGAATACCTACAGCAATATGGCATGTTTATGAAGCTATCCATGGCAATAACAATAACATAGCATGTATGGATCAACTACAATAAGCTTGGCAAAAAGGCATGTCATGTTAAGAATCTGCCAGAATATTTTATAGCAAAAGTAGAGCAAGATTGAGTCATGCTATGGTACTCTAAAATTGCAAACAATTGCAGGAATGGATCAATTACAACTATAGCTACAAAACATCCTTACTGAACATCTCCAAAATATGCATGGATCTCTCTGTAGCATCAAGTTTACAAGGCAACAAAATTACAGCAGACAAGGACTTGGAGAAATCACCAAGTCCCTGAAATCAGAAATATTACGGGGCCTAATTTGCATGCTTGTGCTAGTCACCACAGAGATCACAAAAATACATAGACCATACCACTGGAAAGATGGCATGGCATACTTCAAAACACATGTAGAGCTCATGCTCAAAAGATGCACAGAATAAATGCTACAAAAATGACAAATCTCCAAGTTCTGATCAAAACCAGAGAATAACAGCAACTAGCCCTCTTCCAACGAATATTTGGGCATCAAGATGACCTCTAATGAACATGGTGCAATTGAACAAAATGAAGAGCATCACGAGGCGAACAATATGAAATATTATACGCGCGAATCGGAGCTACATGCAAGAAGTTACGGCATCGGAAACAGAGGCACATGCAGAGAAAATTTCATGACTTGGCAAAAACGGAGGGGGGTTTCGGGTCAACCTTTGACCAGATCGGAATCGCGGTCAACAGGAGCTCGAGCTCGCCGGCTCGGGCCGGAGGAGGAGAAGGGACCAGCGGGGCGACGACCGGAGGTGGGAGTCGCCGGCGGGGGCGGCGGGCGCCGGCGGAGGCGCGGCGGCGGGGGCCGGCCGACCGGCGGTGCGCTGGCACGGCGGCGGGCGCGAGGCGGCGGGGCGGACGCGCGGCGGCGCCGGGCGCGCGGGCGG
>NC_057814.1:467954936-467964651 GCF_018294505.1 Triticum aestivum | reverse complement strand
GGCGGACGTTGTCCGGCGCGGGCGGACGCGTCTGGCGCGGCGCGGAGGTAGGAGCTAGGGTTCGTCTGCAGTTGTAATTCGGGATGCCCACATATAAATAGGTAGAGGGAGCTAGGAGGCTCCAAATGAGGTGCGGTTTTCGCCCACACGATCGTGATCGAACGACCTAGAGCATGGAAGAGAGTTTGGTGGGTTTTGGGCTGGTTTTGGAGGGGTTTTTTGCTGGATACTCAAATGGACTTTGCGGGTGCCCGATTAACCGTTGGAGTACCAAACGATCTCTGAATGGAACGAAACTTGACCGGTAGTCTCCGGGTGGTATATTAAGGCCACTTGACAAGCCTCGGTCCATTCCGAGAAAGTTTGACACACGCACACGAAAGAAAACTAGAGGGGTGCACCGGAGGAGATAGGAGCGCCGGATTGCAAAACGGACAACAGGGAAAATGCTCGGATGCATGAGACGAACACGTATGCGAATGCAATGCACATGATGACATGATATGAAAATGCATGACATGACAAAATACAAAACGAAAGACAAAACCCGACAACGGAGGGAAAAATATCACATAGCCGAAAATGGCAAGAGTCGGAGTTACAAATATGGCAAGTTACATGCGGGGTGTTACAACACTCCACCACTACGAGAGGATCTCGTCCCGAGATCTAGGACTGAAAGAACTCCGGATATTCGGAACGGAGATGGTCCTCGCGTTCCCAGGTGGCTTCCCGGTCGGAATGGTGCGACCACTTCACTTTCAGGAATTTGATAGACTTGTTGCGAGTCTTGCGCTCAGTTTCTTCAAGAATAGCAACTGGGTGCTCATGATAAGACAAATCTTCTTGGAGGTCAATCTCTTCGAAGTCTATAGTGCGCTCAGGCGTCTTCAAGCACTTGCGGAGCTGTGACACGTGGAACACATCGTGCACGTTCGCGAAGTTGGAAGGAAGCTCAAGTTGATAGGCGAGGTCGCCTCTTTTGCCAATGATCTTGAAAGGACCCACGTATCTAGGGGCAAGATTCCCTTTGATACCGAAGTGACGAGTGCCTTTCATTGGAGAGACGCGGAGGTAGACATGGTCTCTGATCTCGAAAGCCAAATCACGATGCTTACTATCATAGTAACTCTTCTGACGCGATTGCGCGGCTTTGAGATTATCACGGATGACTTTACACATTTCTTCAGCTTCAGTGATTAAGTCATTGCCAAGAAGTTGGCGTTCACCAGTCTCTGACCAATTGAGAGGAGTACGGCACTTTTTGCCATAGAGAATCTCGAATGGGGCCTTGCCCGAACTCGCTTGGAAGCTGTTGTTGTAGGAGAATTCAGCATATGGAAGACAATCTTCCCATTTCATGCCAAAGGAAATGACACAAGCCCTGAGCATATCTTCAAGAATTTGATTGACTCGCTCGACTTGGCCACTAGTTTGAGGGTGAAAAGCTGTGCTGAAGCGAATGTTAGTGCCCATGGCCTTCTGGAAGGAGTCCCAGAACTTAGAGGTGAAGATGCTTCCACGATCTGAAGAAATCAATTGTGGAATGCCGTGCAAGGAGACAATTCTGGAGGTGTAGAGCTCTGCCAGCTGAGCTGCTGTGATGGATTCTTTGATTGGAAGGAAATGAGCCACTTTAGAGAGCTTGTCGATGACAACGAAGATAGCGTCATTTCCGCGCTTGGACTTGGGAAATCCAGTCACGAAGTCCATTTCGATATGATCAAACTTCCACTCCGGAATAGCAAGAGGTTGGAGGAGACCAGCTGGTCGTTGGTGTTCTGCTTTCACTCTTCGGCAGACATCACATTCATTCACGAATTGAGCAATTTCTCGCTTCATTCGAGTCCACCAATACGACTGCTTGAGGTCTTGATACATCTTCGTACTTCCAGGATGAATGGAAAGGAGAGAATTGTGCGCTTCGTTCATTATGACTTTCCTTAGATCACCTTTCGGAACCACAATTCGGTCCTCGAAGAACAAAGTGTCTCTGTCATCAATGCGATTGCACTTGTATTTGGAAAGACCCTTGTCGATACCACGTTTCACCTTCTTCACCATGGCATCAAGGAGTTGTGCCTCACGAATTTGATCTTCCAAAGTAGGAGATACTATGAGGTTGGCAAGAAAGCCTTGAGGAACAACTTGGAGATTCAGCTTGCGGAAAGCTTCACAAAGATCCAGTTGGAAAGGCTTGAGGATTAAGCTGTTGCAATAAGCCTTCTTGCTTAAAGCATCTGCAATGACATTGGCCTTGCCTGGAGTATATTCGATACTCGGATTGTACTCTTGAATCATTTCGACCCATCGAGTCTGCCTGAGGTTGAGGTTGGGTTGAGTGAAGATATACTTGAGACTCTTGTGATCAGTGAAAATGTCCACTTGTCTTCCCAACAAGAGATGTCTCCACGTAATCAATGCATGGACAACTGCCGCCAACTCAAGATCGTGAGTGGGGTAGTTCTTCTCGTTTGGCTTCAACTGCCGAGAGGTATAGGCCACAACTTTCTTCTCTTGCATTAACACGGCACCGAGACCTTGGAGAGAAGCATCACAGAAAACTTCATACGGCTTGGATTCATCAGGAGGAGTCAAGACAGGAGCTGTGACTAGTTTCTCTTTGAGAGTGTTGAAAGCAACGTCACACTCAGGAGACCAGACATACTTCACATGCTTCTGTAGGAGGTTGGAAAGAGGTTTTGCAATCTTGGAGAAATTCTCAACGAATCTCCGGCAATAGCTTGCAAGACCCAGAAAACTGCGGAGCTGCTTGACATTTTGAGGAGGTTCCCAATCCAGAACTGCGGACACCTTCTCGGGGTTAACAGCGATGCCTTTGTCAGAGATGATGTGACCAAGAAAAAGAACTTCATCGAGCCAAAACTCACATTTGGAGAACTTCGCATAGAATTGATATTCTCTGAGCTTGTCGAGCACCAATCGCAAATGCTTGGCATGATCCTGCTTATTCTTGGAGAAGACCAAGATATCATCGAGATACACCAGAACAAATTCATTGGTATAGGGGTTGAAGATGAAATTCATCATCCGAGAGAACACCGGAGGAGCATTGACAAGGCCGAAAGACACGACAGTATATTCATAAGAACCAAAGCTTGTTCTGAATGCTGTCTTGGGAATATCTTCTTCACGAATGCGAATCTGATGATAACCCATACGAACGTCAAGCTTCGAGAATACTTTAGCGCCCTTGAGTTGCTCAAAAAGCTCATTGATGTTGGGAAGTGGATACTTGTTCTTGATTGTCTTCTTGTTCAATGGACGGTAGTCGACACAAAGTCGGTCCGTGCCATCCTTCTTCTTGACAAAAAGAACACCACAACCCCATGGAGAAGAACTCGGTCTGATCAAACCCAGACGCGCTTTTTTTCATCGAGCTGTTTCTTCAATTCCTTCAGCTCGTTTGGTCCAAGCTTGTATGGACGCTTGCAAACGGGTTCAGTGCCAGGCTGTAGTTCGATAACGAACTCAACTGGCCGATGAGGAGGCATACCCAGAAGCTCTTCTGGAAAGACATCTTGATACTCGCAAACGACTGGAATTTGAGAGATGGCATTCAATTCGCCCTTCTCATTGAGAGAGAAAAACCGAATGGTTTCATCACGAGCGGCAAAAATAATCACATCCTCAGACGAGTGTGTCAATTGAATTTCCCTGGCAGCACAATCAAGTTGAGCCTTGTGCTTAGAAAGCCAGTCCATCCCGAGAATTAGATCAATATCCGAGTCACCAAGAACAATTGGAGAAGACTGAAATATGTAGTCGCCCATCTTGATGGAAACATTCGGAACCATCATACTAGAACTCAAACGTTTACCCGGAGAAACGACATCCATGGGTTTACTCAGATGAGAACAAGTGAATTCATGCTTGGCAAAAAACGGTCTTGACATGAAACAAAGCGATGCACCAGAATCAAAAAGAACTTTTGCAGGAATATCGTTAACAGGAAGATTACCCATTATCACATCAGTAGATTCCTCCGCTTGAGCTGCATCCATCATGTTCACCTTAGCAGACTTTGGATTGTGCTTGACCACTGCATTGCTGGAAGATCTGACAGGAGGAGGAGGAGGAAGACGCCTCTGGTTGAAGCACTTGTTAGCATAGTGACCTTTCTGCTGACATTTGTTGCAAGTCACCTCTGAGAGTGGACGGTGATAAGTAGCATTGGACTTTGGAGCTTGATTCTGAGACTTGTTCTGATAGCCAGAGTTGGAAGAGTTTGAAGAACCATGGCCACCTTTGTTCTTCTGCTGGTAAGGCTGACGAAACGGAGGAGGAGGAGGCAACCAGAACTTCTGTTGCTTAGCTGCCACAAGTGAGGAAGAAGGAGACTGAACTGCGTCTCTGACTCTCTTCTTAGAAGCCTCACACTTGAGCTGAGCAGCCTCTTGCTTCAGTGCCATATTGTAGAATTGATCAAACTGAGTAGGCTCAACAAGAACGAGAGCTAACTGCAGATCTTCTTTAAGGCCACCTCTGAAGTGATAGATCATACTCTTCTCATCAGGAACGTCTTGTTTAGCGAAGCGAGCAAGTTTCTGAAACTGAATGTTGTATTGATACACAGACATGTTTCCTTGCTTGAGATTGCGGAACTCCTCACGCTTGCTCTCGACAACACTTTGTGGAATGTGGTGCGCTTTGAAGTCCCGACAGAAGTCAGTCCAAGTAATCACACGACCTCCTCTGGAATCTTTGTATTGCTGAAACCAATCAGCAGCTTGGTCCTTGAGCTGGAAAGAAGCGAACTTGACAAAATCCTCAAGCCTGACATTGCTACATTCAAAATGCTTGTTGATGTCCACGAGCCAATCATCGGCATCCGTGGCCTCGGCACAGTAGCTGAAAGACTTGGGCTGATTTGCGAGAAACTGGTTGAGAGTGGCAAAGTGAAACTGATTGTTGCCTTGACCTTGATTGCCTTGATTGCCTTGCCCTTGAGTACGTTCTTGCAAGAGTTGCAGAATCATCTGAGCATTGGCGTTGGTGGCTGCCATGATTGCTTGCCATGCCTCCGGAGGTGGAGGTGGCGGCGGAGGGTTCGCTTGACTCCCTTCATTGCGATCCGGATTCTGACGCGTTGGCGGAGCCATCCTGAAGAGGGTGACATCCGTTAGCATCTTGATAGACAAAGGATAAGTAGAATCAACGGATAGAAATTGCAACATATAGTCTTCACAATAAACATCCGAACGAAGATGAACGAATGAATTCCGTAGTAAATCATCACACTTCCATAAGTTGAGAAGCCACTTGAAAAGATATGGAATGAACATATGAATTCGAAGTAACTCGAATACCACAATGCAAAATAAAACAAAGTATTGGCTTGCAGAATAAGCCGGAACAAACATATGATAGATATTTCGTCCGAAGTTTTCGTGGTGGGGCCCACACGGGCTCAATCGTACAGCACCATCATGTACAAGGCTGTGCACATGACATACGAAGCGTCCCTGAGTCGGCAAAGCCATGGACTCTTTAAGACACAACGAGACCACTGTAAAATCAACCGTATACAGGCGGACCACTAGACGTCGAACCCCAATCTCATATCATGCGTCTGTCGGAAAGATATCCTAAGGCTACTAGAATTCCCACTTATAAACTCCTGAAACTTTCTGGTTATGCAATCTGGTGTAGGGGATACAGGGGACACAAAATATATCACCCAAACTAACAATCCCTAGATCCAGCTGTATCCATCCGTCAACACATAACCAAGAAACCTTTGGAAATCGTTTACCTCAACCTTCGAAAAACATCCATTATACAAGTTATGGCAATACTCCCGAACTCCCGCCCCAGTACTGGGTGGCGTCGAGGTGATCTCACCAACAACTGCATAAAAGAGATTTTGATGTCGGCGAAACTCAGGTATTCCAGAACTGCAACGATAAAATTGTGACGACAACACCTCGGAGCTCAACTCCCCGGGACACTGCCACAACCCCTAAATGACAGGAGGCACCAAGAACAATGTTCTCGTCACAAATCCATCGGAACGATTCCAAGATACCCGCGTGATCCTAAAATTTTTTTTAGTGAAATTTGAGGAGAGAGTAGTCAAAACTCTACGTCAGGAGACCTCACCAGAGCGACGAAGGGACTGAGGAGTAAAAAGAATCCAACTCTCCGATATATATAATCCTAAGACTCAAAACATTTTTGTTCTAGACTCAACAACGCCAGCGATTCGATCAAGCAGGGGGCTCCTAAGTCAAGGATGGCTCTGATTACCAACTTGTAACGCCCACGATGCGGCTATATCTCCCACGTGTCGAGGCATGACTTAGAGGCATAACCGCATAGTGGTTTTGTCGCAAGAAGGGTCATCTTCACACAATCCCATGTAATGAACAAGAATGGGATAAAGAGTTGGCTTACAATCGCCACTTCACACAATACATAAATATCATCATACATCATCCAAAATACAAACATATAGACCGACTACGGTCAAAAACCAGATGAAAATAAGACAACCCCAAATGCTAGATCCCCGATCGTCCCAACTGGGCTCCACTACCGATCATCAGGAAAAGACACATAGTAACGACCACGTTCCTCGTCGAACTCCCACTTGAGATCGACGCCATCGTCTGCACTGGCATCGTCGGCACCTGCAACTGTTTTGGTAGAATCTGTGAGTCACGGGGACTCAGCAATCTCACACCCGCGAGATCAAGACTATTTAAGCTAGTAGGACAAGAAGGTGCAAGAGGTGGAGCTGCAGCGGCAAAAGCATATATGGTGGCTAACTTGCGCAAATGAGAGCGAGAAGAGAAGCAACGGAACGGACGTCATCTAGCAATGACCAAGAAGTGATCCTGAACACCTACTTATGTCATACATAACACATACCGTGTTCACTTCCCGAACTCCGCCGAGAAGAGACCATCACGGCTACTCACGCAGTTGATGTATTTTAATTGGGTCAAGTGACAAGTGATCTACAACCGGACATTAACAAATTCCCATCTGCCTCATAACCGCGGGCACGGCTTTCGAAAGATAATACCCTGCAGGGGTGTCCCAACTTAGCCCATCATAAGCTCTCACGGTCAACGAAGGATAAACCTTCTCCCGGAAAGACCCGATCAGTCTCGGAATCCCGGTTTACAAGACATCTCGACAATGGTAAAACAAGACCAGCAAAGCCGCCCGAATGTGCCGACAAATCCCGATAGGAGCTGCACATATCTCGTTCTCAGGGCACACCGGATAAGTCAAGCTACGAGTAAAACCAGACCTCGAGTTTCCCCGAGGTGGCCCCGCAGGCTGCTCGGTTCGGACCAACACTCGAAGGAGCACTCGCCCGGGGGGGTTAAAATAAGATGACCCTCGGGCTCGCGAAAACCCGGGGGAAAAGGCTTAGGCGGCAAATAGTAAAACCAAAGTTGGGCCTTGCTGGAGGAGTTTTATTCAAGGCGAACTTTCAAGGGGGTCCCATAAATCACCCGACCGCGTAAGGAACGCAAACTCAAGGAACATAATCCCGGTATAACAGTAACTAGGGCGGCAAGAGTGGAACAAAACACCAGGCATAAGGCCGAGCCTTCCACCCTTTACCAAATATATAGATGCATTAATTAAATAAGAGATATAGTGATATCCCAACATATCCATGTTCCGACATGGAACAAACTTCAACTTCACCTGCAACTAGCAACGCTATAAGAGGGGCTGAGCAAAAGCGGTAACATAGCCAAACAACGGTTTGCTAGGAAAGGATGGTTAGGGCTGACATGGCTAAAATAGGAGACATGATATAGCAAGTGATAGGTAGCGAGCATGGCAATAGAGCGAACAACTAGCATAGCAAAGATAGAAGTGATTTCGAGGGGTGGTCATCTTGCCTGCAAGATTCTCAGAGTTGTCGAAAGCTTGATCCTCGTAAGCGTACTCGACAGGTTCCTCGTTCACGAACTCGTCTCCCGGCTCTACCCAAGACAAGAAAACAAACAAACGGAACCACAATCAACAACGAGAAATGCGCAAGCAACATGATGCAAAACATGTATGATATGCAAGATATGATATGCGATGCATATGCGTGCTCCGGAAGGAAAATGATGAACATGGCAGTAACTTGGCAAACCAAGCATGCCACTGGAAAGATTAGATGATTTCGGTCGAAATCGATATAAAGATCACCGGAATCGGATGCACGGTTTGCAAATGGCGAGCAAAACAATGACACTAATCTGCGATATACAGCAAGATAGCACCTAAAATGCAACAAGAAACAATGCTACAGCACCCCAACATAGCAACAAAGCACATGGAAGTAATCTACAGGAGATGCTTGACAAAAGATGAATACTGAGCTACAGCTAGTTCACAACATATCAAGTTCAAACAAGCATGGCAAAAGTGCAAAAGATTACAGGTTCACAGACTTGGTGAAAAACTGGACATGGCAGAAATCAGCATCAGGTAGCTATGTTCAGAGCACGAAATCAACATGCTACAAGAACTTAACATAGCAACACAAGGCATGGTAGTGTTCTACTAAATGCACATGACAAAAGTCCCTTACTGACCATAAGCCAAAAAGGATCAGAAGATATGATGGAAAGCATGTAAACATAGCAAGTTTCGTTATCAGGTTTCAGACTTAGCAGAAAACAGAGCATGGCAGAAATATTAATATGTAGGCCTCTTTGTGAGCTAGATGCACTCACTACAGAGCAATGCATGACAAACCAAGAATACCTACAGCAATATGGCATGTTTATGAAGCTATCCATGGCAATAACAATAACATAGCATGTATGGATCAACTACAATAAGCTTGGCAAAAAGGCATGTCATGTTAAGAATCTGCCAGAATATTTTATAGCAAAAGTAGAGCAAGATTGAGTCATGCTATGGTACTCTAAAATTGCAAACAATTGCAGGAATGGATCAATTACAACTATAGCTACAAAACATCCTTACTGAACATCTCCAAAATATGCATGGATCTCTCTGTAGCATCAAGTTTACAAGGCAACAAAATTACAGCAGACAAGGACTTGGAGAAATCACCAAGTCCCTGAAATCAGAAATATTACGGGGCCTAATTTGCATGCTTGTGCTAGTCACCACAGAGATCACAAAAATACATAGACCATACCACTGGAAAGATGGCATGGCATACTTCAAAACACATGTAGAGCTCATGCTCAAAAGATGCACAGAATAAATGCTACAAAAATGACAAATCTCCAAGTTCTGATCAAAACCAGAGAATAACAGCAACTAGCCCTCTTCCAACGAATATTTGGGCATCAAGATGACCTCTAATGAACATGGTGCAATTGAACAAAATGAAGAGCATCACGAGGCGAACAATATGAAATATTATACGCGCGAATCGGAGCTACATGCAAGAAGTTACGGCATCGGAAACAGAGGCACATGCAGAGAAAATTTCATGACTTGGCAAAAACGGAGGGGGGTTTCGGGTCAACCTTTGACCAGATCGGAATCGCGGTCAACAGGAGCTCGAGCTCGCCGGCTCGGGCCGGAGGAGGAGAAGGGACCAGCGGGGCGACGACCGGAGGTGGGAGTCGCCGGCGGGGGCGGCGGGCGCCGGCGGAGGCGCGGCGGCGGGGGCCGGCCGACCGGCGGTGCGCTGGCACGGCGGCGGGCGCGAGGCGGCGGGGCGGACGCGCGGCGGCGCCGGGCGCGCGGGCGG